>NW_020172818.1:12872405-12890983 GCF_003031525.2 Neophocaena asiaeorientalis asiaeorientalis | reverse complement strand
GGCTCCGGGCACGGCCCACCCGGTGCGCCAGCCCAGCGCCTGCCGCTCCGCCCCGCGCCCTCGGCTCCGTTTCCGCCCCGCCCCGCACGCCGTGGGCGGGCTCTCTGGAGCCGTCGTTCCCCGCGCTGCTGCCCGTCACAGGGAAGCGGGCTTTGTCCGCCTTGGACTGCGTCTGGCCGCTGAGACGTGGGCGGGCGCGTGGGTCGAGAGTCCCAGCCGCGCGGGGGAGCTCCGGGCTCCAGGCTTTCGGAGTAACCGGGGTCTGGGCGGGGCCAGAGCGGGAGGGGCGGAGGACAGGGCAGCCCCGCCCCGCGGCCGAAACCCCGCTTTGAGGCTGCGGGTCCCTCCACCCGTCCCGTCAGTTACGTAAGTGCCCCTATTTATACGTCTCAATATTTTCAAGGCACACAAGAATGCATAATACATTAGCACTGTGGCGAAATTAGAAAATCCAGAGCAGCCAGCCCCTCTCGCGGAATCCAGCACCTCAAAACCAACCACCTGTAAACCCATTGGAGGGCCTCCTTTACGTTAAAAAAAATTTCAAAATGCACTTTAAAAGATAATTCTAAACATTTAGAGATAGCCACGATCTCCACCCGCCTTCCAGTGGCAACACTTCCACGTTCGCATATCTCCTTTAGGTTTGTGGCAGGTGACCCGAAGGCAGTCATGGGCTCCACACACTCTCTGTGTGTAATTTAGAGGTTACCTATAGGAAGGAACGGTCCCTGGAGCCACACGGTCTGAGTCCACCAGCCTACCTCTGCTGGGTGACCTTGGGCTGGTTACTTCACCTCTCTGGGCCTCACTCTCTTCATCTGAGAAGTGGGGATAATACTAGTGCCCATTAGATAGGACGGTTGTAGGATTAGTGACCTAATACTCCTAAAGTACATCAGAGGCAGTCAAGAAATGTGTCAGTTATTGTTTCTGAGGTTTTCTGCATGTATCAAGGGTAATGAGCAGTAATCATGTAAATACATAATTTGGTCTTTTCATACTCCCCACAGCTCCCCACTCCTTTCCCTTGTTTTTATTTTTAACCAACCAATGGCTTCAACAAATAAGCCACTAAAGGTCTCTGTTCCTCAGTTTCTTCCTCTGTAGAATAGAGATAATAGCATCACAGGGATGTTTGAGGATTAAATGAGATGCTGTGAGAGGTGAATGTATAGAATTGTTGAGTACCACGCCTGGTGCCTGGTGTGTATTTCGCGGCTAATGACATAAATAGCTGCTCTTACCACTGGTGTTGTCCATGCCCACAGGGAAGCCCCAGGGCTTAGTCAACCTGGACTGGGACTCCAGAGAAGGAAAGGATCCCAGGAATCCTGAGTACCAGCCCTTTTTTTTTGCCAGTGGAGGAAACTGAGTCCTGGAGAGGGAGAGTGGCTTGCCCAAATGAAGCTCCTTCTACCTCCCCATGCAGCTTCTCAATTCAGTCTAATTAAATGCAGCAAATACAGGAGGAGATCTCCTCCTTGCAAAACTGAGTAAAAAATATTCTCTTAAAATAAATCCTTGAGATTCGCTAGGAAAATTGTGAAAGAGAAGAATATTCAAGTGAGACTTGTATTTTCTTACATCAGCCTGTACATAAAGCCACTGGAATCTAATCAGTAAGGTGCTGATAGAGGAACGGATGAATACGTGAGTGTAACAGAAGATGGAACCAAAATTAAATCCCAGAATATGTGTTAGTTAATTTATGACAAACATAATAGCTTAATTCAGAAAAAAGAAGAGGACGAATTATTAATCAATACTGCTAACTGGCTAGCCACCTGAGAAGAAAAAGGATGGACTCCAATCTAATTTCAAATACAAAAGTAAATTCTAGATGGATTACAGACCTAAAGTGATAAAGGAAACAATAAAAATAATACAAGACATTGGGATCCCAGTATCGTGCTCAGCCAAATAGCTCAGCTGGACCACCCTCTCAGATCAAAGTACAGAGATGGGGGATTGTTTACAACAAACTTAAAATGCCCTGCTGAACCCACGGGGAAATATCCCACACGTAAAAAGAATAATCACACCTCCCACACACAAAAAAGAATAATCAGCCCAAAACAGAGTGGGTATTAACACAAAAATCTGAGCTTCACAGGATACAACCCCCTATAACATGAACTTCAAGTTCTAGGGACTCATGCTGGTTCAGTGGACCAACGAAGAAAACCTGCTCATACCTGCTGCCTCTGGGTGGAAAAACCACAAATGATATCAATAAATAGTTTCTCCTGAGAATCTGTAGCCAGAGGACTACTCCCATGTGTGTCTGGGGTTCAAATTTGCACTGCCCCCAAAGTAAACTCACCCATCAAACTGAATTAAAATAGTTGCAGGTTAGTATCGCCCCCTGGAGCCCAGAATAAGCAGATGCAAATGTTCTCTGGAGAAAAAGCATCTTCAATCCAGGCCCATCACCGTATACCATATATGAGCTCATAATAAAAATTACCACAGGCACGAAGAAATAATGCAATATAAGTGAGATTCTGAAGAGTAACGTTAATTTAAATACTGAAGTATTTCTGATAGTAGACACATAATCCACAGACTAAAATTAATCATGTGTAAACAAAAAATGTTAAAAGAAATAAAAATGGAATAAGAAGAGTTCAAAGAACAAAAGTCAAACAAAATAACCAGGAACATTTGAAAAAGAATCAACTAAAACATCTTGAAATAAGAAATATAATCACTAAAATAAAAACCTCAATTGATGGGTCATATAGCAGATCAATTATCTGAAGAGAAAATCTGTTAACTGAAGGACAGATTTGAGGATATTACCCAAATGCAACTCAAAGTGACAAGGAAATAACAAATAGGAGAGAGCGCTTTGGAGGCACACATGATAGAATATGAAAGTCTAACGTCTGTCTAGTTAGAATTCCACAAGATGAAAATAGAGAAAGTGGAGGAGAAGCTATACTTAGATGATGACTGAGAATTTTTCACAATAGTTCGAAGTTGCCAAATTTCAGATCTAGGAAAAACAACGTATAGTAAGCAGCATAAATAAAAAGAATCACACATAAACATATCAGATGAAACAAGAAGACATCAAAGATAGAGAAGTAAAAGACAGATATTCAACAGTTACCATATTTCATCAATTCTAAGTTGCATATTTTCTCACCATTTAACATGCATGACATTGGGACCAACCTTATTGATAGAGTATTACAATTCTAATTGACAAATTGACAGAGTATTTCTTACTGGTAATAAAATATTGATGGATCATATACTCAGTGATGTCTTAGAGTGAGTGAAATATGGTAGACTGGCCACAGACATGTCAACAGCAACAATGGAAACCCAAAGACAGAGACATGGTAAATTCAAGGTTCTGAGAGAAAATAAAAATAAAAACAGCATTTAGATTGCTGTTTCTGTCCCTGGGGAAAACTGGACAAACTATATGAAAAAATTGTTTTCAGATATTGGACAACAGACAGAGCAGAACTCTGATCCCTGAAGGAAAAGAAGCAAATAAGGAAACTCTATAACCTGGCTTCCTGTCTGGAGGCACTTCCTCAAGTGCAGTGCAAGGAAGAGGAATCAGAGCAGGGCACACATTTGCTGAGTTGAGGAGAGAGAGAGAGAAGAGAGGGAAGCCAAGGCAGCTGGGACTTCAGAGGCAGAGAACCAGACATGAGAGGACTATGGGGAGAAAGATCTAGGACTCTACAGAGGGCTTCTCTCATGTCTATGGATGAATACTAAGCCAAGAATATATCAGATGAAACTTCTTGAGCTAAAAATCGAATAACTACTAGATCTCTCAAAGGGCTGGGAGCCATTTGAAGTTTAATCAGTCAGAGCGGAAAGACTTTGTTGAATACCCCGGGGCATTCAGTAGAGACCCCAGAATGGCCATGCCTTAGGAATAGGGCCCATCTAGCACTAATGTGAAAGCAAGCCTAGGACCCGATCTAACAGACAGTAAAACTAAACTTCAAAAGTATCAGACTGATCTGCAAGTAAATTAACTGTCTGACAGAAGAAAGCCAATCATTCTTTAAAGGAAGAAAACAAGGGCTTCCCTGGTGGCGCAGTAGTTGAGAGTCCACCTGCCGATGCAGGGGACACGGGTTCGTGCCCCAGTCCAGGAAGATCCCACATGCCGCGGAGCGGCTGGGCCCGTGAGCCATGGCCACTGAGCCTGCGCGTCCGGAGCCTGTGCTCCGCAGCGGGAGAGGCCACAACAGTGAGAGGCCCGCGTACCGCAAAAAAAAAAAAAAAAAAAAGGAAGAAAACAAAAACTAAACACTCAGCAACATAACATTCACAATGTTCAGCATCCAGTCAAAAATTACTAGACAGATGAAGAACCATGAAGATGTGAACATAACTAGAAAAAAAAAGTCAATAGAAAAAGATCCAGATATGACAGATGATGGAACTGGCATTCAAGGGCTTACAAGAAGCTATTATTAATATGCTTAAGGCTGTAGAGAAAAACATGAAACCAATTAAGAGATACAGTAAGATGAAACAGAGAACCAAATGAAACTTCTAGAACTGAAACATGCAATGTCAGAAATTAAAATTCATTGGATAAGTTTCAGAGAAGATTATACCCTACAGAAAACGAATAGTGAATATGGAAACATAGTAATAGAAGTGATTCAAACTAAAGTACAGGAAATAAAGCTGAAAAATGAATAATCCTCAGTGACTTGTGGGATATCAAATGGCTATATAATTAGAGTATTAGAAGAAGTATAGCAGGAACTAATATTTAAAGAAATAATGAACAAAAAATCTAAATTTGATGAAAATTATAAACGCAAAAATCCACAAAGCTCAACAAATCCCAAGCATCATACACACACACCCCCCAATGCACGTCTGAAATTGCTGAAATACAGTAATAAAAGAGAGAATCTTAAGAGCAGCCAGAGAAAATAGTACATCAAAAGAAGAGCAAAGGTCTAAGACCTACACTACCTGGCTTTTCAAGATTCAGTATGAAGTCTTATAACTGTGGTATTGGCATCAAAGATAGACAGATAGGTCAATGGAACAGAATAGACTCCAGAGACAGACCCACACATTATGTGGTCAATTGATTTTTGACAAAGGTGTGAAGAAAATTCTGTAGAGAAAGGACAGTCTTTTCAACAAATGGTGCTAGAACAATTGGCTATCTATATAAAAATGAATTTTGACCCATACCTTGAACCATATATGACAATTATCTCAAAATGGGTCATAGACCTAAATAAAAATAAAAATTATAAAAATACCAGGAGAAAACATAGGAGAAAATTGTTGTGATTTGGGATTGGACATAGATCTTAGGTACAGTACCAAAAGCATAAGACATTGATAAAACAGTGAAAAGGCAAACTATGGACTGGGAGAAATTATATGATTATATAAATAAATGTGAATGTGTGTGTGTGTGTATCAACTCCCACAATAAAACAAACAAACCCATTTAAAATTGTCAAAAGATTTGAATAGACATTTTACTAAGAACATACACAGATAGAAAATAGGTACATGAAAAGATGTCAGAGCATTAATCATGTAAATAAAAATGAAAATTAGAAGTACAATGACTTACCACTACATACTTATGAGAACGTCTAAAATTAAAAAGACAGACCATACGAGGTTTTGGCGAGGTTGTGCAGGAACTGGAGCTCTCATGTGTACTGCTGGTGGGAATGTAAAATGGTACGACCACTGTGGAAAAGTTTGTCAGTTCTTAAAAAGTTAAACATACATTTGCTACCTGACCTGGATTTTATACTGTTAGGTATATACCCAAAAGAAATGAGGGTATATGTCCACACAAAGACTTATATACAAGTGTTTATAGCAGCTTTATTTGTAATAGCTGAAAACTGGAAGCAATCCAAATGTCCATTTACACGAGAACGGACAAGCAAATGGTGGTATATCAATCCAACTTCTGAGCAAGAAAAGGAGTGAACTATTGGGCTTCCCTGGTGGCGCAGTGGTTGAGAGTCCGCCTGCCGATGCAGGGGACACGGGTTCGTGTCCCGGTCCGGGAAGATCCCACATGCCACGGAGCGGCTGGGCCCGTGAGCCACGGCCCCTGAGCCTGCGCGTCTGGAGCCTGTGCTCTGCAACGGGAGAGGCCACAACAGTGAGAGGCCCACATACTGCAAAAAAAAAAAAAAAGGAGTGAACTATTGACCAGTGCAACAACCTTGATGAATCTCAAAGTAACTGTCTAGTGAAACAAGACCAGGAAAGCGCCAGGGATGAGAGGTGGGTGTTGGGGAAGGGGAGAGGCAAGAAGGAGGCCTCACAAAGCAGCTCCAGGAAGCCTTAGAAGAATGAATAGGTTCATTGTCTTGGTTTGTGGTGATGGCTACATAGGCGTCTACACGTGTCCAGATTTATCTTCACTTTATATACGTGCAGCTTATTCTGTACTAATTTTCCTTCAATAAAGTTGTTACAAAAAGAAAAATTATAATTGACAGTTTTAAGCAAAAATAATTACACCACTTAAACTTTTCAATTTATAAGAAGTATAGAAGTAAAATAATGGGCAATAGCACAAAGGAAAGGATGGGAGAAGATTGAAGTATAAGGTTAAAAGTTCACACATTACATGGGAAGTGATATGTGTTATTTGAACTAGACTGGGATAAAGATGCATATTATAAATCCTAAAATCAGCCAGTAAAAAAGTAAAATAGAGGAATGGCTAATAAGTTAATAAAGGATAGAAAATGGAATACTAAAAACAATTTAAAATAAAGAAGCAAAAGGGGAAAGGGGAATAAATAACAAGTGGGAAAAATAAAAAGCAAATACCAAGATGGCAGACTTCAGCCCACCCGTATTCACAATTACATTAAAAATGGATGGATTAACAATTCCATAGAAGAGGCAGATTGTCAACTAAATAAATAAGAAGACCCAGTGATATTCTGTTTATAAGAAACCCTCTTTAAACATGAAGAAAGATGGGCTGAAAGTAAAAGGCTGGAAAACAATAGACCATTCAATATTCTTAAGGATCAGGAATTTCACAAGGCTATATAAATAACAGAAAAAACCCAGACTTTACAACAAGGAATGTTACCAGAGAGGTTTCGTGATGATAGAAGGATTAGTTCATGAAGAAGACACGACAACCTTAATTATGGATATATGTAATAATAAAGCTTCAAAAAATAAATGGATCAAAAAGTGACAGAGCTGAAAGGAGAAATGGACAAATTCACAATTATAGTTGTAGATTTTTTTTGACCCCACTCACTCTCTTGATAATTGGCAAAAATCAGTTGATACATAAGAAGATCTGAACAGCGCTATCAGCCAACTTGACCTCACTGACATTCATAGAATCCTCCACCTACCCAATAAAAGCAGATATTGCCTCTCTCCAAGTGCAGATGGAAAATTCACCAAGATAGATCCTGTGCTAGACCATGAGATACGTCTCAATAAATTTAAAAGGGCCAAAACCATACAGAGTATCATCTTTGACAACAGGAGTATTAAAGCAGAATTCAGTAGCAAGAAGATGTACATAAAATCCCCCAAATATTAAGAAATTAAGCAACACATTTCTAATTAATACACAGGTCAAAAAAGAAATCCAGGGATTGACTGGAAACCAGGGGAAACAGAAAATATTTAAAACTGGATGATAATACATACTGTGTATATAAAATTAGTGATCTACTTAATAGGGTTAAAAAAAATAGAAGCCAGAATTAAAATACTGGACAAAAACTGTGTAACCCGAGAGAGAAGTGACTGAGGTTAAAGTACTATTGTTTGAGATGATGATTTAAGATTTTGATTAATTTAGGCTTCGCAAAATAAATATGGTAAAACTTCCAGATTAATCACTGAAAAGATGGAAATAAATGATAACTGTCAAACAGAGGAAAATGGAATAAGAAAAAATCTCATGTAATCTAAAGAAGAAACAAAGAGAGAACAGGGAGAAGAAAAAAAAAAAAGCAAGACAAAATCAGATGGGTAGAAATAGCTCCAAAGAGACCTATACTCACGGTCTGCCTAGATGAAGAAGCTGGCTGGGTAAGGATGGAGCGTTATGCTGTAAAAATTCCAAACCCAAGTATACAAGACACACCTAAAGTGTGAGAAGGACACAGGAAGGTTGGAAGTCAAAGGATGAAATAAAATCCATGAAGTAAAAGAAAGCTGCAGTAGCTTTTACTATTGGACAAAATAAACATTAGATTAAATCATCATTAGGATAAAGAGGATTACTACCAAATAATGAATTCGCCAGCAAGAGATCACAATCTACAACTGCATGCATGGTATATGAAACACAAATATATGAAAAAAGATGGAGAGAACTGGAAGGGGATATTGACAGTTCCACTATCTTAGTGGGGCAGTTCAACATACCGCTTTTTAAAATTTAATTTATTGTGGTGAAATATACATAACATAAAGTTTACCATTTTAACAGTACGGTTCAGTGATATTAAGAACATTCACATTGACGTTTTGCAGCCATCACCACCATCCACGTCCAGAACTTTTTCGTCACCCCAAACTGAAGCTTTGTCCCCATTAAACAATAACTTCCCATTTTTCATTCTCCCCCAGTCCCTGATAACCACCATTCTACTTTCCGTCTCTATGAACTTGACTACTGTAGGGACCACATGTAAGTGCAATCACGCGGTATTTGTCCTTTCATGACTGGCTTACCTCGCTTAGCATAATGTCATCCACGTTGTAGCGCATGTCAAACTTTCCTTCTTTTATTGAGAGTCAATACTATTCTGGGGTGTGTGTGTATCACACATTATTTAACCATTTATCTGTTGATGGATACTGGGGTTGCTTCCACTATTTGGCTATTGTGATTAATGCTGCTATGAATATGAGTGTACAAATATCTGTTCAAGGTCCTGCTTTCACTTCTTTTGGATATATACCCAGATGTGAAGTTACTGAATTATGTGGTAATTCTGTGTTTAATTTTTTGAGGAATCACCATACCATTTCCCACGTGGCTGCACCATTTTACATTCCCACCAACAGTGCACAAGGGTTCCAGTTTCTTCACATCTTCTCCAACACCTGTTATTGTCTGTTTTTTTGATAGTAGCCAATGAGTGTGAAGTGTCAACATACCATTTAATAATTTATAAGCCAAAGAGTTAAAAGCTGATAAGGATAGAGAAGATCTGAACAACACAACTAGAGTCAGCTTTATTTAATGAACACATAGAGAACCCTCAACTTATCATATAAAGAACATTTATCATTTTAAGATACCATTTACAAGGACTTACCTGGTTATCCAGTGGATAAGACTGCACACTCCCAATGCAGGGGGCCCGGGTTCGATCCCTGGGTGGAGAACTAGATCCCACATGCATGCCACAACTAAGAGTCAGCATGCTGCAACTAAGAGCACGCATGCCGCAACTAAAAAGATCCCGCATGCCACAACTAAACATGCCGCAACGAAGATCCCACGTGCCGCAACTAAGACCCAGCACAGCCAAAATGAATAAATAAATAAATGATTTTTTAAAAAAAGATACCATTTACAATAGCAAAACAAAATGAGAAATACATTTATTGACAGATATGCAAGACTTTAACAGAGCAAATTGCAATTCCATATTGAAGGATGTTTAAGAAGACCCAAATAAATAGTGGGATTCATCAATAGAAGGACTTGATATAAGATGTCATATCTCTCCAAACTGTGTGATAGATTTAATGCAGTTCCGAATACAATCCCCATAAGGTTCTTCGCAAAATTTGCAAAGCTAATTCCAAAATGTATATGGAAGAGCAAAGGGCTAAGAATAGCTTAAATGCTCCTGAAAAAGATGAACAAGTGAGGGGGGGAAGTGACAGATATTAAGACAGAACAAGTGACAGATATTAAGACTTACTCTAAAGGTAAAGTAATTATGACTGTGTGATATTGACACAGAGTTAGACAGATAGACAAATGGGACAAAATAAGCAGACCATGAATACATGGAAACTTGATATATATCACAGGTGGCATTGCAGTTCACTGTGAGGAAGGATGGAGTTTTAAATAAGTGACGATGGGACAGTTGGCTCTTCCCATGAGGGAAGAAAATGAAATAGGACCTCTAGCTCACAGTGCACACAAAACCCCATTCCAGGGGCATTAATTCTTAAAACTAAAAAGTAAAACTTTAAAACATTTAGAAGGGAATATGGGAGAATATTTTGAGTGCTTCAAGATATGGAAGAACTTCTTAAACAAAATGGAAAAAGCAGAAACCATAAATGCAAATATTGAAAAAACAGCTATATTAAAATTAATATTTTTATTCACCCAAAGGAAACCAAAGTAATGAGAAATGACAAGCCCTTAACTGAAAGAAGGTATGTGCAAAACACAGGCCCAGCAAAACATTAGTACATAGAAAATATCAACAATCCCTGAAAATAATATGAAAAAGACAACCCAATAGAAAAATAGGCAAGATACATGGAAAGGCACGTTCATTGATACAAAATGTGAGTAGCCAGAAATACACAAAGAGTTGCTGTCAGAGAAATTCACAGTTCATTGACTCTGAGACACCACTTTACTCTCACCAGATTGGCAACAACTTAACATCCAGCCAATAGTACATGTTGGCAAAGATGAGGAGGAACTGGCTTTCTTGCAGACTGTTGGTTGGAAAATTAATTAGCATGAACATTTTGGAAAACTATCTGGCAGTTATCTTGTTAAGGTGAGGATATTCATGACCTAGCAATTCCGTTCCTATGGTATATACTCTGGAATAGAGGTTCTGTCTGTGAAACCAAGTTTTTTTTTTCATGCAAGAAAATCTAGGAAACTGCCTGTGGAGTCTAGGTGTCTTGGAGACTTTCTGACCCCCCAAAACACCTCAGAAACTATATAAAGAAAGAAAAAGAAAGTGAGAGCCGTTTACATGTTTGACTATATAAAAAGTTCGTTGTTGTGTGGCAAAGATGCCACAGGTGAAGAACTTGAGAGATGAAGCCTGGATCTGGAAAAAGTGCCTGAACAGTCATGACAGGCAGAGAGGTAACAGCTCTACTGAGCAATCTTAAAAACTGACAAAGGAAAAAACCCCAACTAAAAATGGGCAAAGAGTATGAACAGTTATCAAAAGAGCAAATCTAAAGTTACGTATATATTCAAATTCTGCCAAATTTCCCAATAGACAGAGAAACGCAAACTAGGATAACAAGGACATATCACTTTACATCCATCAGGATGGCAACAATTACAGCTCACTGTATCGTCCGCATTGGTTGATGATGGGAAATAAACACATTGAGGTAGAAGGGTGAGGTGTCACAGAGTCTTGGGAAGTTGACCTCTCAACATCTACTAAAATAAAAGTTTAAACCTTCAAACCAGCAATTCCATGCCTGGGAATCCATTTGTAGAATGATATGTGAGGACATGCGTGCAAGAGTATTTACTGTCCACTGTCCTAAGCTGACAAGGACAAAGAGGATGCCTACATCATGGAAGCCATCAGCCTTTCAACCTTTCAAAAGGATGAATCTAGTTCCCTCTAGATGCTAGTAGGGATTTTCGCCAGGTGTTGATGAGCATGGAAAGTAAGAAGCAGATAAATATGATTAGGATGGATTCATTTTGTAAAACAATGACCCCCCCAAACCCCTGTATGTGTGTGTATGTAAGCGTGTATGTGTATAGTATATACTTTCAAGCATCGATAATAAAAATGTGGTGCATAAAAGGAGTCCATTCGTGTAAGTCATTTGTATGTATCTGCACTGGAGGAGATGCATGAAGGTCTGGTCACCCGAGGGCCCATGGGGGTTACCCTGTGCAACAAGATTCAAGGTGACCTTTGTTTTCCTTTTTATATCTGCCTGTACTGTTTGAATTCTTTACAATGAGCATGTATTATTCATAGAACCAGAAATAGCCCACAGAAAACCGTTTTCATTGGAAGGTGGACAGGAGACGAAAGAAGCCTGTCTTGGCACAGGGACCTTGCTGCTGAGAAGGCTGGATGCCTCCACGCTGGAGGTGGTAGAGAACTTGGGTGTTCTGCCTGCCCCACCCGCGTCCAGGCTGCTCCACCCTGTTTCTGGAGGACAATTCCCCCCTCCCCCCGGTTCCATCTCCCTGTCCCAGGGAAGAACGCTGTCTGGTGCAAGAGCCTTGGTCAGCTATCTTAACGGTCACCACCGTCTTTTAAAAAAACTTTTTGTTTTGAGATAATTGTAAATTCACATGCAGTTGTAAGAAAAAATACACAGCGACTCATTATACTCGTCACCCAATTACCCCCACTGGTAACACTTTGCAAAACTATAGCACAACATCACAAACCAGACAATCAATGTTGACACCAGCCATCCACCTTATTCAGATTTCCCTGGGTTTATATGGACTCGTATGTGCGTGTGCGTGTGTGTGTTTAGAGCTCTGTGTGCCACCACCACGGTCAAGATACAGAACAGTTCCTGACAAGGACCCCTCCTGCTAACCCTTTATAGTCACAGCCCCCTCCCCGACTCCTGGCAACCCCGAATCAGTTCTCTATTTCTAGAGTTTTGTCATTTTGATAAAGTTATATAAATGGAATCATACAGCTGTTCTCACTCCCCATCATCCCCATCCTTTGCATTTGAAAGTGAATTGATGGAGAGCATGGCCTTGGGGTCATAGAGACCTGGCTGTAATTTCCAGATCCTTTTTGTCAGAGTGACTTGGCCTCTCTGAGTTTCCACTGTCTCATCTAGAAAGTGGGAATCACAGCACCTGCCCTGCAGGGATGGAAGGAGGTAAGCTTTTCAGCTATGTTTACCAGCAGTGTTACCAACTGAGTACATTTAATAGCCCTGACCCTTTTAGGTGTGTCTTGATCAGAATCTATTTAATAGCCAAAGCAGCCTGTGAAGTAGGTTCTGTTCCCATTACTCAGATGAGGGAACTGAGGTTCAAGGTAACCTAGGGACCAGATGGTGGACCCAGGATTCACATCCCAGACCATCTGGCAGGTGTGCGGTATGGCAGCCCTAGGATACCAATAGAGATTCATATATATTAACTCATTTAATCCCCACCCAAAGCTAGGAGGTTATTACCATTATAAGCTCCACTTTACAGATGGGGAAACTGAGGAAAGTAAAAGGGCAATAACTTGCCTAAGGTCACCAGCTAGTAAGTGACAGAGTCGGGATCCAATGCAAGCAGCCAGGCTCCTGCAGTGGTGGGCACAAGCCTCAGGTTCACCCCGGCAGGATCCCCTCTCCAATGCTCTCATAAGTTCACAGCCTTCGCAGCCAAGGGAGCTACAACTTCTTGGAGCGGCATCTCTGATGAGAGCCTTTGTCCTCATGAGGCTGAGCTGAAACCTACCTCCCTGTGATGGAGGGTCACCTGGATGGGTCATGGATGGATGGGTCACACACCACAAGTCCCACGTGCCAGGGAGGCTGCTTTGGAGGAGAGGGATGGGCTCTTGGCCCCCACGTTACTGCTTCCTGTGTCTGGGCCCTGGGGCCCCCTCATCCCTAGTGAGGAAGTAGTGATGGTACCTGACTTGTAGGCTTGTCCTGAGGGTGTGCACACAGTGGCAGTAGGCGTGGATTCCCTGCAAAGTAAGGAGGGTAAAGCTGCAGGTTCCTCCAAGACTGGGGAGGGCCTGAGCTCTGGGTTCAGGTGGTCACATAGTTTTGACAATTTTGCAAATGTGAGATATTTTAGCCACAGTTGGTCAAGCCCACTGCTAGGGCTGCCATAACAAAGTACCATAGACTATATGGCACAGAACTTATTTTCTCACGATTCTGGAGGCTATAAGTCCATGATCAAGGTGTGGGCAAGGTTGGTTTCCTCTGAGGCCTCTCTCCTTGGCTTGCACATGGCCGTCTCCTCCCTGTGTCTTCACGTGGCCTTCCTGTTGTGTGTGTCTGTGTCTTAATCTCCTCTTCTTACAAGGACACCAGTCATGTCGGATTAGGAAACATCCTAAAGACCTCATTTACCTTAATTAGTTCATTAAAGACCTTGTCTTTAAATACAGCCAGAGTTTGAGGTGCTGGGGCCTAGGACTACAACATATGAATCTGGGGGACACAGTTCAGCCCATAACACCCACCGTCTCTTTCCCACTGGTTTCCCATCATCATACTCCTCATGTTGGGAGGTGCTGGCGTGGGTGAAGGCATTTTGGGGACGTAGCTGAAGGGAAGTTGAGTGGAGGATGTCTTGATGTGAGTTTAGTGGGCTATGTTTATATGGTCCTCAGCCAATCTGTGTAGGTCAAGTTATTGCTCCCTGAGCAGGTACGATGGCTTCCAGGTGTGCCCTTCCCCACACTGTGCCAATCCAGGGCCACCTGATGTCTGAGTAAATGGGTAGAGGAGGAACAAGGTTTAAAAGGTAATTTTTCCAATGGGGAGACCTGGATTTGCAAATCTTCAGAGTCAGAAAGCAACCTTGGAATCACCTAGTCCAGGGCCTCTCAGGCCTCAGCAGACATTGGAATCATGGGGGGCACTTAGTAAAATACCGATTCCTGGGCCCTGCTATTCCAAGGCCCCACTTCAGCAAGATGTGGAGGAGCCCGGGCATCTGCATTTATATATGTTTCCACATGTGCCTGTGAGGGACACCAAGGTTTTGGAACTGCTGGCAGAGTCATCTTCTGGAAGATTTGTACAATTTCCAGAAGACTTATTTGAATCTGTACAATTGCCTTTTGTCCCCCAAATTAATAAAATCACGATGAGGAAACTGAAGAAAAAAGCAAGTCTTCCAAATCCTTGTGTTCATTTATGAAACAATGATAGAGGTCTTCCCAAATTTGACAACAATCCCAACAATGTACATGAATACTAATAATGAGTTATGAAGCTGAAAGAAAGTTTTCTAATTAACATTTTATAAAAATCCATCATTAGGGACTTCCCTGGTGGTCCAGTGGTTAAGACTCCATGCTCCCAATGCAGGGGGCCTGGGTTCAATCCCTGGTCAGGGAACTAGATCCTGCATGCTGCAACTAAAAGATCCCACATGCTGCAATGAAGATCCCATGTGCTGCAACTAAGACCCGGAGCAGCCAAATAAATAAATATATTTTTTAAAAAATCCATCATTAGAGGAGTGCTATGAATGACTTTCTATTTTCTCCATAGAAAAAAATATTGCGAAATTATTGTCCTATGAAGAGACAATTCCAAAAGATGAAAAAGCCAAAAAAATGTAGAGAAAGATATTATAAAGGTGGCTATCAGTTAATTAAAACATATTATTTTTCTGGATTTTTTAAATGCTTGTGATATCTGACAACTTGAAACGTTTAAACGTTTGTTGTGATGTTTAAAATTATTCTAAATACATATTCACCTTTGTACTTAATTTTGTATTGTAATTTTAAAATTTCTTTTTCTGAAAGAGGACCTCCCAAATTGCGGAAGCTCCAGGTCCTGTGAAACCTGGTCCACCCCTGCTAGATGCCAGCTCGAAATCCATTCTCCCCTCTTGCTCACCAACAGAACCCTGATTTTGTTTCAGGCAACAATGAACCCTCCTTACTTTTTTGTTTTTTAAATTTCTATGAAGCCAGGGGTGGCCATGTGACACTGACTTGGTTCAAGAACAGAGGTCTCTGGGAAGAGTTTCCAGGAAAGTGGTTAAAGGGAGCCAACTCAGTTGAGTTATGCCTTTTGCCCTTCCCTTTTCTTTTTTTTCCTTAAAGATTATTTATTTATTTATTTATTTTTGGCTGCATCAGGTCTTCGTTGCGGCATGCAGGATCTTTTGTTGTGGTGCGCGGACTCTTCCTTGCAGCGTGCAGGCTTCTCTCTAATTGTGGCATGCGGTTTTTCTCTTCTCTAGTTGTGGCGCGCAGGCTCCAGGACGGGTGGGCTCTGTAGTTGTGGCTCGCGGGTTCCAGAGTGTATGTGCTCTGTAGTTTGTGGCACACAGGCTCTCTTGTTGAGGCGCATGAGCTTTGTAGTTGTGGCACGCAGGCTTAGTTGCCCCCTGGCATGTGGGATCTTAGTTCCCTGACCAGGGATCGAGTCCATGTCCCCTGAACTAGAAGGCAGATTCTTTACCACTGGACCACTAGGGAAGTCCCTTCCCTTTCTTCTTGACTGGTATAGTGATGAGATGCTGGGCTAAGGGCGACCATCTTGCCACCATGAGGCTATAATGAGGAAGAAAATTGTATGCTGAGGATGAAGCAGTGCAAACGGATAAAAGAAGGGCTGGCTTACTTTTGGGTTTCTTGTTGAGTGAGAAAAAAAATTTGTTTAGGCCACTGTATAGTTGGCATTTTGATTACTCACAGCCAAATATAATCCCTAACTATTAAACTATGCATGTATCAACGTACCCCAAATTGAGTGGCTTAAACAAGAGAAATTTATTGTTTTTCAGTTCTGGAAGCTAGAAGTCTGAGATCAAGGTATCAGCACGGCCATGCACCCTCTGAAGGTGCCAGGGAAAGGTCTGTTCCAGGGCTCTCTCCTAGCTTCTGGGGGTTTGCTGGCAATCTTTGGCATTCATTGGCTTACTGATGCATCACTCTGGTTTCTGCCTTCATGTTCTCATAGCATTCTCCCTGTGTGTGTCTCTGTGTCTAAATCTCCCCTTTTTATAAGGACACCAGACATATTAGATTAAGGCCCACCTCACTCCAGTACAACTTCATCTTAACTAATTAATATGCAATGACTCTATTTCCAAAAAAGGTCACATTCTGAGATATGGGAGTTAAGACCTCAACGTTTGATTTTTTTTGGAATGCAAGTCAACCCATAACACCAGGGCCATCCCTGATGCCTCTTCTTTCTGGGTGCCTCCTGTCTAAGCCTTGATCAAGTCTTGCCAATTTGACGCTTGACCCTCTCTGATGCTCCTCTTCCCTTGCCACCAAAGCCACGCCCACCCACCTCTGTGATCCACACTTGCCTTCCTCTTCAGACCACAGTCCATAGGCAGCCAGTGCATCTGTTAATGAGAGTCTCATCTGTTCACAGATATTCCAGTTCTTCTCATCTACTGGGAACACGGGAGGTCTGCACTTCTCACCCTGATTCAAGTCAGGAATGGCCATGTGACTTGCTTTGGCCAATGAGCCATGAGGGGAAGTGATGTGTCTCTTCCAAGTGGAAACTTTCAAAGCCGGTACAATTTGCCACCTTTCACTCAAACTGCCAAAAATATTGTGGGTACAATACACAGTTTCAGATAGAGCCTCCATCAGCTTGGGCTCCTGATTCACTAGAGCAAGCAGAGCCCCCTGTTGGCCCAGGTGGGATGTGTAGCATGTGCAAGATGGTGAGATTTGAGTTTGTTTGTTCCTGGGGCTTTACATAGCTCATCCTGACATGTACATGTTAAAAATATGAACCTGACAGTGCTCCTATAGACCACCTTCCCTGGTGAGACAGTCTCAGGATAAATTCCAAATTCTTTCCCATAGCCTATGAGAGCTTACATGTGCTGGCCTCTGGCCACCTTCCCAGCCTCACCTTTCCCCACTCTCCCGCTTACCTCTTTGTGGCACAGAGACACCCACTTTTTTTTTTTAGATTCTCAAATATGCCACATTTTCCTCCAGTCAAGCGGTTTAACATGTGCTGTTGCCTTTATGTGGACGCTCTTTCCTCCCTTCTCTTTGCTAGAATGTAAGCTTCAGGAGGGCAGCTGTTCGCTTTCTGTTTTTTCACTGCAGTATCTCTAGATCTTAATGGCTATCTGGTACATAGGACACATACCGGTACATAGGATATGTACCTGGTACAATAAATCTTTGTGAAACGAAACTGAATGAATGAATCTTTGCCTAGCTAAATGCTACCCTTCCTGCAAGCCTCAGCTGGACATCACATCGTTCATTCTACTATTGTTTGGTGATGCTGTTTCGCCTAGTAGTGAAGCCTCTGGGCTCAGGAGTAGGACTCCTGGCTCTGCCATTTGCTGGTTGTGTTACCTTCAACATATTCCTGTAACCTCTGACTTTCAGATTGTTATCTATACAAAGGGGGGAACATAGTACCGTGGTGGTTGTGCCTTCTGGACCACGGATGGCCCAGGCTGGCCACAGTCTCAGGTTATAAATATCAGTACACTCTCTCCAAACTGGGTGTGAGTCCCCTAAGGGCAGGAACGAGCTTCCTGGGGCCCTTAGCTTTAGATGGAGCCGTCAGAGTCAGCCTCGACCCAGCGCTGGGCAGACCGGCTAGGCTGATGGAGCTCAGCAGTAGGTCCCCCAGCCCCTCCCTGGCACGAGCCGATGGGCCCACTGCGCACGCTCAGGCCTCCCCTAAACTCCTCTCGAAGCAGCAGAACAGCTCCCGGCCTCGGCCCCTGGCGGGGGCGGGGCAAACGCCGGGCCCACCCCTCCGACTGGCAGGAGGACGGACCAACCGGAGGGGCGCCCCGGGTGAGGGGCGGGGCCGCGCTGCGAGCCGGGCGCCGGGCTGCCGCGGGAGCTGCAGCCGGGAGTGTGCGGCACGCGCTGACCGGCTGCCCTAAGCACGGTCACCCGCGTCGCTGCATCTCAACCCCCGCCCCGCCGGGCCGCGCGCGCACATCAGCC
>NW_020172818.1:12813883-12872354 GCF_003031525.2 Neophocaena asiaeorientalis asiaeorientalis | reverse complement strand
TCGCTACGCCCGCTGCTGCTGCTGCCCGGCTCGGGCCTGAGCACCGAGCAGGTGGGTACAGGTGCGCCGGGGGGCGGGAGGCGCGCGATGGCCAAAGGGGAGCCGCGGACTCCACGACCGATGGGCTGACCCATTGGCAAGGGACGCAGTGACCAGTGCCGCCCCGCCCCGTCTCCCACCTTCCCCGCCCCTCCTCCAGCCTTCGCGCCCCCATTTGATTACACTGCCACTCTTGCATCTCACCTCTGAGGTCCCGCACCTTTCCGTTCCCATCCCCCAATCCCCCCCAAATCTCCCTGCAGTCTCCCAGCCGGAGGACTCTGCGTCGCCTTCCTACATACACCCTCTCCTTCTCCCGCCCCCAGCCCTCTCTTTCTTATGCCACCCCCATTTCCACTCCTCTCCCCATTCCGTCTCCAAGCTAAGGAGGGGGAGGGGATCCACCGGGTGCCTCCCGGGAGTGGCGCGGGGGGCGTGGCCGGCCGGTTCTTTCTGGGTCCCACCCACTGAGTAGGTCTGGGTCCCACGGATCTCTGCCGAGGTGGTACAGAGGATGGAACCCCGGGCCGCGCCGTGGAGGCGGAGGGCCGGGAGGGCGAGGCCGCCCCACCCCACGCACAGCACACGCTGCCGCGGCCTCTGCCACGCACACCCCCACGCTGCTCCGCCCACGTGGGCGCCGGGGAGGAGGCTGGAGAAATGCGAAGAAAGGCTGGTACCCACCCTCCTGCCTGGCCGGCGCGCCCTGGGCGTACTCTGCCTCCGGAGATGGCGCACAGAGATTGGCTCCCGCGGGGCCAGGCACCTTGCCGGACGCCCTGCGTTCAGGCTAGCGGCCGCTCGGGCCTGCCGCGCCTTCGCCACCAGCCGCCTGACTCCATCGCTCCATCACTCCACCCTCCTGGCTTCGGGCTCCTGAGCCGGCCTCGTCATCCCTGATAGAGGCTGCCTCCCAGGCTGGAGCCTTTCGCCTAAAGACACCCCCCTCGCCCCCGCACACACATACACCACCACCACCACCTCCCCTCGCCACACACCCTAGTCTACCCTTCTGAAGTCTTGGCCGGCCTGGGCTCTCCGCCGGCCTCTGCCCAGCTCTCTAAGCTCCAGAGATACGGTATCTAACCCTGGTCCTCCTCCGCCCCCCACACCCCTTCCATGCACACTCACAGGCACACTCTCCTTGGCCTTTGCTCTTGCTCTTCCCTCTCCGGGAACTCCCCTCCTTTAACTGGACAGCTCCTTCTAGAACAAGGCAGGGAGAGCCCCGTGCCCCACCTCAGCTTTCCTGTATGGCAGAGCTGGACATACTGCTGCCCTATCTGATGGCCTCCGCCTCCCAGACCAGACTAAGAGGTTCTGGCGGAGGGCGGAGGAGCCTAAGCCCCTCGCACAGGGATCCACCCAGAGTACATATCCGGCCTAAGTGGGGGGGCCTTCCCCCAACTCAGGGTGACCTGGTATGGGGCGGGGCTGTGGAAGGAGTTGGCTTCTTCTCCAGGGCCTTGGGCAGGTGGGTGGCTCTTCCGTGAGCCCGGATGTACGAAGAAGAGGGACAGGTTTGGGGATGGGGTGGGATGGTCAGCACTCCCCCACTTCCCGCCCCCAGGATGCTTGCCCAGCAGGGCATTGTCAACTCCCAGAGACCCGCTGGTCTGAGCAAAGTTTTCGTTTTGTACAACTCGATGGAGGTTTATGGATGGTTGCACAGTTTTTGTTGTTGAGACGCCTGCATGTGGTCTGTAATGCTGAACATCTCTGCTCAGAGTCTGGGGGCAGCTCTTGCCTTGAGTCTTATCACAGCAAGAAGCCCCTCAAAGGGTCAGAGTGTGGGTCCCACAAATGAGCTCATTGCCATTTTCATCCTTCACCAACCATCCATGGCTCCCACTGCCTCCATGACCTCACAAGTTCCTCACATCCCGGCTTCCCTGGCCCACCCCTTCCTCTCCCCACCACAATCTCAGCCACACATGCCAACTCTGTGTCCCCAGATGCATCTTCCCACTTAGGTTTTCCCCACGTGCTGTGTTTTCTCCCAGAAATGATCCCCTCCTTTGTCTGTCTGGAGAACTCCTATTCATATGACAAGGCCCAGCTCTCATGTTACTTCTCTGTGGTGTACCTTGACTCTGCCAAACAGATTGTGTAGTTCTCTCCCAGAACCTTATATCTGTACATTGTATAGTATTTGTGTCGTTTTTCCTTAAGCAGATCTTGCCCACTAGAGACTAGGGGCACAGTGAAGTCTGAGAGGCAGCCCCTCTTTGGTGGGACTCCATCTTCCTGGGGAGGCCTTCACACTGGCATCGGTACTGCCAGCGCTGGAAGAGAGACATGCACAGAGGGAGAGAGCATGACAGCTGCCTTCCCCCGACCTGGAGGCTTCATGAGGAGGAGGCACGATGGAGCCCGCTGTCTTAGCACAGAGCAAGTTGGGGCTGGAGAGGAGCGGAGGAAGGAACAGTTTCTGAGGAAGGCATAAACCAGCAGTGACTGCTGCTGTGTGCTATGGCTATTTGTTTACCTCCCTGAGGACGGACTCTCCCTCTCTCCAGGCTGTAGAGCCAGACTGCCTGGGTTCCCCTTCGGGCCCTGCCCCTTACTCATCTGCGACTGGGCAAGTGCTTCCCACCTGGGCTTTCTAACTAAAATGGGGTGCCTTCCTCAGAGAGATTGGGGGTGACTGCAGTGTATCCTGGTTCTTCTCTGTCGGCCTCCTTCCCCACTGTGGTTGGGTCAACCTGCAGGGCTTCTGAAGCTGGACTCACCTGTGCCTGTTCCTTATGGCTGTGTGATCTTGGGCAAGAGGATTAACCTCTCTGAACCTCCATATCCTGTACAAATGAGGGCAGTGGTCTGTCTCTGGCTGAGTTGGTGTGAGATCAGAAGTGTAGTCTCTGGGCATTGGAAGCACTTAAATAAGTGGTCGTGACAAGGATGGAGGGTGTCATAAGTGATTTGAAAAAAATAAATCCTTTAGCTTTGTCACAGAGCAAATGGCCTGGTTGGAGGCCCTCTTTGTCCTTCGCAAGCTAACAACGTCACACCAATAAGCTAAATATTCAATAAGCAGGAATGAAAGATGAAAGGGGTGGGTGCCATGTTGACTAATCCCAACTGTGCAGACTTGTGTGAGAAGGTGCTGAGAGCTACATGCAGGAATCCTGAACTCCGAGTCCACTGGTCCCAGAACAGTTCCTTCGATGCCTCTTTCGTCTAGACTTTCTCCCTGCTCAGTGTTGGGGTACAGCAGTTACAATAATTTCCACCCAATTCTTAGGAAAACTCGTTAAAAACATTTTTTTTTATTGAAAGATAGTTGATTTATAATGTTGTGTTAGTTTCAGGTGTACAGCAGAGAGATTTAGTTATATGTATATTTCAGATTCTTTTCCATTATAGGTTGTTACATATTATTGAGTATAGTTCCCTGTGCTATGCAGTAGGTCCTTGTTGGTTATCTATTTTAAGGAAAACTCTTAATGGAACTAGTGATCATGAGCGGTGGCCACCAGCTAGGTGAGGTGGGCTGGGAGGGAACAGGGCTGGGTTAGAGGAGCTGCATTGAGAACCACCTCACACCTACTGGCTGTGTGACTTTGGGCAAGTCACTTAACCTCTCTGTGCCCAGTTCCTTTTCCTGTGATGTTCACATAGGGAAAATAGCTCTCTATTGTTGCTTAAACTCCCACTCCTGCCATGAATTATCTTATTTAAACTGCATAGCACCAGGCAGGGTAAGGATTATGTGAGGCCCTAACAAGCAGGGGCTGTGTCTGGAGGTGGAGGCAGAGGTGGAATTAAGCAGTGTGTATGTGTGTGGGGGGGGGCGGGGGGCGGGGGGTGGTGGTGTCTCTCACTCCGGAGCTTAGATGTTGCTCCATGAAGCATGCTGATTCCAGTAATGGAAAGAAAACCTTCCCACAGGGCTAGTGTGAGAAGCCAATCAGAGGAGCCTTCTCAGTGCTTTTGATAGAAACATGTTACCTTAAAGGCAGTAGTAGCTCTTGGTGTTGCTGTAGCCTGAGGTTCAGAAAAAAACCCCAAGGCTGGCTAGCAGTGGGACCTTGGCTTGCCACTCTAGCCCTGAATGCCTTCTGAAAATGTTTTCTTTGCTTATGCCTTTCCAAAGCCAGATGGACAGCCCAGGGACCATGGGCCAGCAGGGAGGGGCAAGGACAAGGAAGGGGGCCCTGAGGCCCTCACTGTGTGAAGGGCAGGGGTCGGGAGCCCCTCCTGTGGGTGGTGGGAGGGGCACAAGTGCTTGCAGAGAGTAGCCCAGGAGGTAATTAACATGCTGGTTCTGAATCAACCTGAAAGCAGCAGAGAGAGAGGGCGCAGGGGTGCTCAGAGTGACGGAGGGGCCAGCTCCCCAGTGGGGACAGTAGCTCTGTTCTTGTCTTTGGTGATAGTATTTATTTTCAGAACCGCAACAAGGAGTACTGTGCCTTTCATTGGTCTACAGAAATGAATTGAGATAAATGCTGTTTTTCTTAATTGTAACAGTTAACATTGGCTGAGCACTTACCAAGCGCCAGGGTTTCCGCAAGCTACTGCTCATTGGCCCGCTGCTTGGTTTTGTAAAGAAAGTCTTACTGGTACACAGCCATGTCCGTTTGTGTACCTACTGTCTATGGCTGCTTCGGCCCTGTATTGGCAGAGCTGGGCAGTTGGAGAAGACACCAGTAAAGCCAGAAACATTTACTACCTGGCCCTTTGCAGAAGTTTGCCACCCTCTGGTCTGTGCTCTCTCCCTGGTTTGAGTTCATTCAATCCTGAACACAACCCCAGAGGGAGAAGCCCTGCATTTCCCATTTTACAGGTGGACACAGAGAGGCTGTGAAGCCTACCCAGGGTCACAGAACTGGTAACTGGGGAAGCAGGGATTTTTTCCAGCAGGGGAAGAATTTATATTTTTTATTAGCTTCTAACAGAATCTTACCATGTTCAGAGAATGTGGTCTGTATGATATCTATTTTTTAAAAATTGTTGATAGTTTCTTTATGTCCTAGCTCCTGACCAATTCTTAAAATATCTTTGTTTCAAATATATATAATATTAACCATTTCTGAGGGTATAGTTCAGTGGCATTAAGTACATTCGCATTGTTGTGCAAACATCACCGCTATCCATCTCCAGAACTTTTCCGTCATCCCAAACCGGCTGCCCATGTTCTTAACCATGACTCCGTCCTGCCTTGTGGGAGTTTTGGAGAAAAAAGCAAACATCAGCAGCAGCATAATTTAGCACAGGAGGCGTTGATGGCAGCCTTGGGTTTGAACGCCGGCTCTGCCATATGCTGACCGTGGATGATCGCCTGTACCCTTTGAACCCTCCACAGCTCAGTGTCCTCATTTGTGAAATGGGAATAACCCCAATCCCCATCCTTGCCGTCCACGTGGGTGTAAGGATGAAATAAAGAACGGAGGTGGGGCTTCCCTGGTGGCGCACTGGTTGAGAGTCCGCCTGCCAATGCAGGGGACGCAGGTTCGTGCCCCGGTCCGGGGGGACCCCACATGCCGCAGAGTGGCTGGGCCCGTGAGCCATGGCCGCTGAAGGCTGCGCGTCCGGAGCCTGTGCTCCGCAACGGGAGAGGCCACAACAGAGAGAGGCCCGCGGACAGCAAAAAAATTTTTCCCCCTGCCGATGCAGGGGACGCGAGTTCGTGCCCCGGTCCGGGAAGATCCCACATGCCGCGGAGCTGCTGGCTCCGTGAGTCATGGCCGCTGAGGCTGCGCGTCCGGAGCCTGTGCTCCGCAACGGGAGAGGCCACAACAGAGAGAGGCCCGCGTACAGCAAAAAAAAAAAAAAAAAGAACAGAGGTGAAGACCCAGCCTTGTGTGGTGGACAGTCGCTGTGATGCTGTTCCCTGGAACAGCCACACCCTTAGTCAGTCGTTAGGTCAGTCTGTCCTCTCTGTGTGGCTCGTGGTGTCCCCTTTATCCTTTCCAGGTCTTGGAATCATCCTCAGGACCTGTCATGTGTCCTAAAGCCCCCAGCTGGACCTCAGAGGACCCATGTGCTGTGTGGAGGCAGGTTTCCTGCTGTACTTTCTCCCCTGTGGCCCAGAGTTGGCTGAAGGGCCACTTTAGGGAATGAAAGGAGGTTCTGTTGTGACCATCCCGGGGCTGCCAAGGGCTGCCCATTGTGGCAGTAATGCCCTTGTGTGTGCCAGGTCAGGGGATGCGCTGGCTCAGCCTGCTGGCCCCCAAGCCTCCATCTCGGCTGCATTTGGATTCAGGAGCCCTGGACTGGCCCCTCGTCCCTTCCTTAGGGCTGGTAGGGGTGGGACACACCACTGAGGAGAGTCCTGCTTCCTGTGGAGGACAGGAAGACCGTGAGTATCACAGGCGTCTATAGTGGAGGTGAGAGTGATCTGGTAAAGTATCAATAACTTTCTGCTTCTTTTAACATTGGAAAGTCCGTCTTCTCTCTTTTCCTTTTCTATTCTGGTACTTCTGGAGGCTGATCACTCCTATGTGCTTTCTGAGACGCGGGGTTTTATTTTATTTAACAGGATCATGACCTGACCGTTCTGTTGAAACAATTCTTTTTTCCTCCCCTTCCCCCTTTTTTAAAAATTGAGCTGAAATTCACACAACATAAGATTAACCATTTTAAAGTATACAATTCAGTGGCATCTAGTACATTCACAGTGTTGTACAGCGAACACCTCTGTCTAGCTTTAAAACACTTTCATCATCCCCAAGGAGAACTCCCTCCTCGTGGAACACTCACTCCCCCTCCCCGTCCCTCAGCCCCTGGCAACCACCCATCTGCCTTCTGTCTCTGTGGTTTCCCTGTTCTGGAATTTCATATACATGGGCTTATATAATATGTGGCCTTTTGTGTCTGGCTTCTTTCGTTCAGCATAATATCCTCAAGGTCGTAGCATGTATCTGCACTTCAGTCCTTTTTGAGGCTGAATAATATTCCATTGTAAGGATGGACCACATTTTGTTATCCATTCATTTGTTGATGGACTCTTGGGTGGTTTCTACCTTTTGGCTATTGTGCAGAGTGTTTGAAGCGTAGCTTCAAGCGTTAAAGCTTTCTTCTTGGGGCCTTGGCTACCAGGCTTCTGTTGTGGTGCTTCCACTCTCTCCTCCCACTGCTCACTGATTCATCCGTTCAGCCACTCATCAGATAGCTATGAATGTGCCCTCCTTGCCAGGCTCTGTGCTGGGAACCTCCAGCCTTCACTATCCGGAGAATGGTTTGTAGATTTCTCATTTTCCAAGCCAGAGTGTAGGAGCGCCCTGAGGCAGGGGGGCCGGCCAGGGGCCAACCCGGTGGCCCAGAGAGGCAGCTGGCACAGCATAGGGGGCCTTTCTGATGGTTCCTGGAATGTACTGGACTCTCCTGCCCAGAGTGTTGTGTCTGCTGCTTGCTGCCTGGCCTGTTCATCTCCTGCCCTCGCCAGAACTGGCTTCTTCTCACCCTTCATGTCTCAGCTTAAACGTCCCCTCTTTGGAGAGGTCTTCCCTGCCCTTCTCAGGCAGGGAGGTCTTCCCTGCCCTCCCCTGCCCACCTTCCCCCTCCACTGTTATTCTCCCCTCTGGCGCCCCGTTTCTCCCGAAATCATCATGATCTGAAATGCGTTTTGTTTCCCCATTTGTGATCATTCCCCTGGTCCTCCTGAGCTAGAATGAAAGCACCGTGAGAGCAGAAACCTCGACTGGCATGTTTTCTATCTCTCAGCACAAGATGTTGACATGCAGTAAGTTCCCAATGGTTGTTTTGCTTAGAGAAATGGTTGTTTTGCTTAGAGTCAGATGTGAGTTAATTTCCTGACTCCACCTCGGTAGCTCCGTGATCTGGAGCATGTTACTTAATCTTTCCAAGCTTCACTTTTTTCTTCCGTTCAGTATGGAGAAAGTTCAGTGTCCCTAGCTCTTGGGGTTGGTGTGAAGGTCAGAAATAACTGTGCAGACGTCCCAGAGCATGTTGGTGTACAGGAGGTATTTGTCAGGTGGTGCTGCTGACACTGGTGGTTCCAGAAGTACTGGTCATAATGATTGTGAATGGGCCTCCTAAGTCATATGCTCACTTGCCCTGGGGAATGGAAAACATGCACTGGATTTCAAAGACTTTGTAGGAAAAAGAGAATGAGAAAGAACTCAGTAATAACTTTAACACTGATGACTTGAAACAAAACCGTTTTGGATATGTCGGGCTAAATGAAATGTATCATTGAAATTAGTTTCGCTGGTTTCTTTTTACTTTTTTTTTAATGTGGCTGCTAGAAAATTTAAATTTTTACCTGGGATTCACATTGTATTTTGGGGGGCAGTGCTGCTCTAGACGCTATGCTCCTCAGGGGCAGGGACCGGGCCCAGAGGATGGTGGCTCTGCCTTCTGTGAAGTATGTGGCCCTGGGCAAGTGAGTTACATTCTTCCATGCTTCAGTTTCCTCCTCTGTAAACAAAGCGCTCAGTCTGATAACAAAGAGTGACAATGCACATCTGAGGGCCTCCTGTGTGCCCCCGGAAGGAACTAGAGCCCCAGGCGCGGCCAGGTCCCTGCCCATGGCAGCTTTCATTCCGAGAGAGGGGAGACCCACAAATAAAACACAAACCCCATCACTAAGACTGTGACTATTACCTGGAGAATATGAGTAAGGAGACTTGGTAAACAATCACAGGGCGATGAGAGCTGGGTCTCTAGCTGGGAGCCCTGAGGGCAGACCTTGTGAGGGTAACAGGCGTGGATCCACATACAGCCTGGTGCGTGGTAGGCTCTCTGTAACTGGCGGCAACATGATTAGGATGAAGAGCATTGGGACACTCTTCTGAGTCGCCTCCACTCAATGGCTCTAGCGTTTTTACTCCCTCTGCATAGAGTAACCGCACCAGAATTCTTCTGTCCTCTGAAGAGTTTGCATGTTCATTTCCCATGGTCTCTGAAGGCGGAGATCTCTCCATGCTTCTCAGAGCAGTGGGCAGGGCTGCCCAATGGCCAGAGCTGATTGGTCGAGGGAAGCTGATTCTCAGGGCGTGGCAAGGCCACCTCCCTGTTGTGCGCATCTTCTCTGCTCCAAACCGTATCCCCACTGCTTTCTGCCAGACCTGGGAAGAAGTCTGAGTTGAACTCCACTCCCCACCCAGCCAGGAGCCTCGAGGGAGACAAAGCACATCACCTCTGGGAGTTCTGCTGTCCTGGACGGTCACACCCCTCTCCCCAACCCAGGGTGCCGTGTGTTCCACGTGGAGAGATGCCCGTGAAGGGCTTTGTCCAGGTTTTGCAGGGGTCAGCGAATATTGTCCTCCTTGTCTTCCCCATGCACACCTGCCTGCGAGTTGCTGGCCTTCTGCTGCTGCTCGGGTGGGGACTGAGGAGTGGATCGTGCTGACATGTAAGTGGAAGTGGGTTACTGAGGGCGACAGCGAGTCTTCCTCTCCAGCCCCTGTTGGGCCCGTACCACCTCATTGTTGAAGAATGCGTGACTTACCTGAGATTGCCCAGGTAGAAATGGCAGTGATGGGGGTCAGACCTCTGGCTACTCCAGTTGCTGATTACTTATGAAAAGAGTGCGGCCAGCTTAGCCTGTGTTCAGGGCCCCCATGGCCTGCTCCCAACTCAATTCCCATGTTTCCCTTGGTGAATTGTACCCCCCTCCTAAGCATTGTCCCATCTTCCAGACCCTTGCTTGCCAGCTCCCTCTGCCTGAAATACCTCCCTCCCTCACCACCCCCACCTGTGAAACCCTGCAGGTTCCATGGCCCAGCTTGGATGGTGAAGCCCTAGGAGAGGCCTGTTTGCTTACTCTACAAGTGAAGATACAGTGGATGCGGTCACCAGGGCTGGGTTAAGATAGGAACAGCCTGGAGGCAGAGAGGCGGACTAAAGGGGCTTCCGGCGCTCTCCTGATCTTGCCAGGGTGGCGTGGCCTGCCCCTGCCTCTCTCCTCCCAGGCCTTCAGTAGACCATGCTTCCAACTGTACCATCTGCCTGCCATTCCTGACTGAGCCGGGCCTTTGCACATGCTGTTCCCTCTGGCAGATCTGCCCATTAGCCTTTCCTGCCCCCATTCACCCAGTTGAACATCTTCCACGTGTGCTTAAGATCCATCATCAGCCTTATTTCCTCCAGAAAACCTTCCTTGACAATCCTTCTGCATCCGCAGGCCAGGTCAGCTATGCCCCCAGGGTTCCCGTCGCTCCGAGCATCCCTCTGTCACTGCCCTGGATTCTGTATTCCAGCTGCCAGTGACTTGTCCGACTCTCCCACTAGACAGAAGGTTCCGGGAAAGTAGGGATGCTGCCTGGTTCACAGTGGGATTCCCAGAACCCAGCACAGGGTGAGGGGCACAGTAGATGGTCAATCGCTTTGGGGCTTTAGCCTTAATATTTGCTGTTTGTAGTATTACGACTGAATTGTTTTCACTTCTGGGCCGAGAAAGGAAAAATGTATATGTTTCGTGTTCCTATAATGTTAGTGCTGGGAGGGACCGTAACAGGGTGCCGTAGGTTCTTCTCTCTGTTGTCTGCATCAGGTCCACTCTGCCCTCAATAAGCCCCACTCCTTTCTCTGTAGCAGCCTCCTCTAGTGACATCAATTCTCCAAACCTCCGACCCCTCAGTACTCGTGCTTGAAACACCCCTGGTGGTTCTATCAGCCCAGAGATGACATTTCTGAAGCTTCTGTAGAACTCAGTAAAGCTACCCTTCCCCTGCACACGGGGATTTCACAGCCTTGCAGTGCAGCCTGTTTTTGGTTAAGGGCAAAAAAAAAAAAAAAAAAAAAAAAATGTTAGACAGCTGTTCTTCAGAATCCAAACCATGTTCTTGTGTTCACAGGTCATATTTCTTGTTAAAGTGGTCTGATGTTTCCATTTCTCCCAAGCTGCACCTCAGAATACGCTTTGGAAGACACATCTTCTTTTTGGAAGTTGGCGGGGCTGCTTTGTGGGCCAGGGCAGCTGGGTGAGTGAGGTCATTAAGCCTGGCGGTAATTGAGTTTCTGCGGCAAGTCTTGGAGCCTTTCAGGATCAGGGCTGGAAGAGGTTCTTTTGCCAACCAGACACCTTATTTTAAACAAGGGCCCGGATGCCCCCAAATCTGTTGAAACTATTGGGCAGATGGGCACTTTACTTTTAGTATCTATCTCTCCCTGGAAGTGTACCAGATACCCAGGATGAGCCCAGTTTATGAGCGCCTGGGCATTACAGATCCCCTGAGTTTTCTATAGGCATGGCTAAAGGTGAATGCAAGACACTTCATACCAAATACGCAAACAAGTCCTGTTGCTGGATAGGATATCGGAAATTGAGGGCGTTCCAGTCAGAAGATGGGGGAGGGGTGCTGGGTGCCCCAAACCTCAGGTGTTCACAACATAAATTGTGAATTGGGGATTTCGCAATTCACAAGCTCCCAGATTGTAGTTTCCCTTCATATTTGTTGATGAACAGAGAGCATTGTAGGTAAACTGAGAGGTCAAGTGACAAGGAGATTGGGGGCGGGTATTAAATCACTCCCTGGAAGGGATGTGGGCTGATCAGTTTGTGGTGTCTCACCTGTTCATCGTAGCTGGTATAGAAAACCCCTCCGCTTACCAGATCTTTGTTAGCATCTGTGACAGGTATCTGTGAAAGCAGTGCCACAGCCCTTGAAAATATCCATGCTATGGACTCTGTTGTGAATTCCAACCATCCTTTCCCACCTTGGTCTGAAGCACTGAACTGTTATGACACTTCGTATCATCACATGTCATGAAAGTGATCCTCAAAACACCGTGAGTGGCCCCATGCCTCCTCTTTGTGGGAAGGTCAAATTCTAGCCTCAAATTGTCCAACCCAGGAATCTGGTAATGGACATTATTATAGATGATGTTCTATGACTATTGGGTGGATAATTCATTTGCTCCTGTTTACTGGAACCAGAGAGAAAAAAATCATGGTTGATTAGAAAATGAACCATTTAAGGAACTAAAAATTGCTGGAGAGGTGATTTTGTTATCTGAATTAAAAAGAATAAGCTCTTTGAAGTTCTTGCTGTGACATATGCCAGATTCATTTAATGCAAAAGAACACAGTAAAGTAGGAATAGAGGAAGTAAACTGACATGAGACATGTAGCAAACAAAAAGTAAAATGGCAGAGGTAAACTCAACTGTATAAATAATAACATTAAATGTGAATGGATTAAACAACCCAATCAGGGGCTTCCCTGGTCGTCCAGTGGTTAAGAACCTGCCTTCCAATGCAGGGGATGCAGGTTCGACCCCTGGATGGGGAACTGAGATCCCATATGCCGCGGGGCAACTAAGCCTGCATGCCGCAACTACTGAGCCTGCACGCCGCAACTACAGAGCCCACGTGCTCTGGAGCCCGTGTGCTACAACTAAAGAGAAGCCTGCGTGCCGCAACAAAGATCCCGCGTACCGCAACTAAGACACAATGCAGCCAAAAATAAATAAATAAATATTTTAAAAAACCCCAACCCAATCAAAAGGCAGAGATTGTTAGAGTATATTAAAAATGATCTAACTATATGCTGTCTACAGGTGACATACTTCTTTAGGCTCAAAGATACAAATAGGTTGAAAGTAAAAGGATGGGAAAAGATACATCATGCAAAGAGCAACCATAAGAAAGCTAGAGTGACTATACTGATATCATACCAGATAGATTTAAAATAAAAAATAGAGATAAAGGGCTTCCCTGGTGGCACAGTGGTTGAGAGTCTGCCTGCCGATGCAGGGAACACGGGTTCGTGCCCCGGCCCGGGAAGATCCCATATGCCGCAGAGCGGCTGGGCCCGTGAGCCATGGCCACTGAGCCTGTGCGTCCGGAGCCTGTGCTCCGCAACGGGAGAGGCCACAACGGTGAGAGGCCCATGTACCGCAAAAAATAAATAAATAGATAGAGATAAAGAAGGACATTTTATAATGACATTTAATAATATTTTACAATGATAAAAGGGTCAATCCATTAGGAAGATATAACAACTATAAACACACATGCATCTAACAACAGAACACCAAAATATCAATATTTGAAGCAAAAACTGATCTAAAAGAAGGGAGAAGTAAATAATTCAGCGATAATATTTGGATACTTCAATACCCTACTTTCAATAATGGATAGAAAAACTAGAGAGAAGATCAGTAAAGAAATAGAAAACTTGAAGGACACTATAAACCAACCAGACTTAACAGACACCTAGAGAATACTCCACCAACATAAGAAAATACATATACACATATATATGTAGAATTGAGGTATAATTGATATAAACCATTATATTAGTTTCAGGTGTATAACATAATAATTTGATATTTGTGTACATTGTGAAATGATCACCAAAATAAGTCTAGTTAACATCCATTGCCACATATAGTTACCAAAAATTTTTTCTTGTGTTGAAAACTTTTAAGATCTACTCTCTTAGCAAGTTTCAAATATACAATATGGTATTACTAACTATAGTCACCATGCTGTATATTGCATCCCCATGTATTGTGTATTTTATAACTGGAAGTTTGTGCTTGGTGATCTTAACCCATTTTGCCCACTCTCCTGTCCCCCACCTCTGGCAGCCACCAATCTGTTCTCTGTATCTATGAGTCTGGTTTTTGTTGTTGTTTTTTTAAGATTCCACATATAAGTGAGATCATGTGGTATTTTTCTTTCTCTGTCTGATTTATTTCACTTGGCATAATGCCCTCAAGGTCCATCCATGTCTCACGAATAGCAAGATTTCATTCTTTTTTTGTGGCTGAATCATACTCCATTTTATATCTATCTATTTTGTATTTTCTTTATCCATTCATCCTGATTTCATTCTTTTTTTGTGGCTGAATCATACTCCATTTTATATCTATTTCGTATTTTCTTTATCCATTCATCTGCTGATGGACACTTAGGTTCTTTTAATTTCTTGGCCATTGTAAATAATGCGGCAATGAACACGGGGGTGTGTTTATCTTTTCAAGTTAGTGTTTTCATCTTCTCTGGGTAAATACCCGGAAACGCTGGATCATGTGGTGGTTCTATTTTTAATTTTGGGGGGAACCTCCATACTATTTTCCATAGTGGCTACACCAATTTACATTCCCACCAACAGTGCACAGAGGTTCCCTTTTCTCCATGTCCTCGCCAAGAATATATATTCTTCTCAAGGGCACGTGGATCATTCTCCAGGATAGACCATATGCTCAGCCATAAAACAACCTCGATAAACTTGAAAGGATAGAAATAATACAAAGTATGTTCTCTGACCACAATGCAATGACATGAGAAATCAATAGCAGCAGACAGGGCCTGGTCCATAGCTGATGTTCAGTTCCACCCTTGTAAGCCCGATTTCTACAGCCCCCGCTTTTCCCTCCCACCTCATCCTGTACCTCATTACTCCTAGCCACCCCTTTGACCCCAGTGAACTACTGACTTCCTTACCCACTGTTTCCAGATTCCATGTGTTTGCTGCCCCAGTCCCCGGAATGCCTGTTCCTCTGCCTTCCCCCATCCTTGCTGTCATAGGAGGACCTACCTATCCGGGCTTATGGGACCACCTGCCCTAATGAGTCACAGTAAGCAGAGTTTGTAAAGAGCAGATTAGAGCAGTGGTTCTCCAAGTAGGGTCCTGGGCCAGCAGCATCAACGTCACCTGGGAACATTTTAGTAGCGCACGTTCTCAGGCCCCGCCCTGAGCTGCTGAGTCAGAAATACTGGGTCGGGGTGTAGCAGTCTGGCAATAGTTTATTGTCACATTTATTTTATGACTCTAAACTTACAGGACTTCACGTCACGTCAGTCCATGAGAACAGTGAGGTTGCCTTGATGCATGTAACTTTCAAAATGAAAAGTTTGGGGTGACGGTAGTATTCTTCACAGCCACGGCACCCTGAGTGTCAATCGGGCTTTGTTGTGGTTGTGAAAATATTCTGTTCTGAGAATCTTTACCTACCACATCTGCAATCGGTAAGGTTTTTGTCAACAACTTGTCTTCTAGTGTCAGGATCCATTTTGCTGGAGATGACAGGAGAGTCTCAACCCCAAGACCTGTGTAAAGCTGAGTATTCACCTGGCAACCCAGGTCCATGCAGTGGCGTCTACAGAGGGTCGACATTTGATGTGCAGCTCATTTGAGCTTGCATGCCGTGTTTGTAGTTTAAAATGATTCTACCTATAAAAAATAGAACCAAACATTTGTTGCTCCAGAACCCTGATCTCTGATACCCCTGAGCATCTTCAGGGTGGACCAGGGCTCCATGGAATGTGGTTTGAAATCCAGGCCTGGTCACCATCTCCCAGTGCCCCAAAGTTCTGATGGTTCTGCTCTGTTTTAGGTACTGGCCACCATCCCTTTGCAGACACCTGTGTCTCTGTGTTGTCATGTGCCCATCAGTATCACATTGGTTCTGTCTCAACCTCCAAGTATCCTCATGTTCCTAAGACTGGGCCCTGGGAAGGAGGAGCCTGCAGGACTGTCACTGACTGAACTGAGCTGGGCTGGAGAAAGAGCTGCATTAAGACCAGCACTTGCTTCACCCCAGGTCTCTGTGAACAGACCTTGAGGGTCCAGTGCTCTCCGAGGACAGTCTGAAGCTTCTGCCCACCCACTCCTTCCTCAGAATGGCTCTTGAGTTATTGGGAATATTTGGGAAGACAAACAGTCATACCAAGAAAGGCTGATATCTTTCAGAAACCACACCTGGCTGTGTCACCCCTCTGCTCGATGGACTCCGCCTGTCCTGGGATGAAGCACACACTCCTTGTCACCACATCTGTGACCTCATCTCTCGACACTCTTGCTTTTACCAATTATCTTAGTCTGCTTTGGCTGCTATAACAAAAAATACCATAGACTGGGCAGCTTACATAACAGAAATTTATTTCTCACAGTTCTAGAGCTGGGAAGTATAAAATCAAGGTGGTGGCTGATTCTGTTTCTGGTGAGAATCAGCTTGCAGATGGTTGCCTTCTCACTGTGTGCTCAGGAGGTGGACCGAGAGAGGAAGTAAGCTTTCTTGTGTGTCTTCTTATTATAAGGATGCTAATCCCGTCATGAGGGCGTAATCACCTCCTGAAAGCCTCATCTCCAAATACCATCACATTGGGGATTGGGGTTTCAACATATGAATTTGTGGGGGGGGACACAGACATTCAGTCCATAACACTGTCCCCTACCATATGGAAGAGTCTGCCTTCCTTGAACCTGCCCTCCATTCCTCCTGTCTTTGCACATCTGTACCTTCTCTCTAGCACGCCCTTTCTGCCGCCTCTAGAGGTGGCTTAGGCTCATATCCTCGGGTACTTCCCTGACTCCCCAAGCCTTGCACATCTTTCTGTCCCAGCTTTGGCCATACTGTGGGACTGTTGTCTTTCACGGTTTTTCTTCACTGGCTGGAGCTCAGGGCCTGGCTGGGATTCGTGTCTGAAGCCCCTGTGCACAGCACAGGGCCTGGTATTGGGCAGGCACCGGGATGTTGATTGAATGTGGTTCTCTGCTGCTCTCCCTGCCTAAATGCCATTCAACCTTCCTTAGACCCCTATTCCCTTGTCTGCATGTCCACATTTCACCCCTGCCAGGGCCCACTTCAGACGTCTCTTTTGTCATACCCTACTGGGACCCACAGCCCTGGTCTGCACTTATCACCTGGGTTTGCTGCACTCTGTTCCCTTGCCTGCCTCCCTGACTTGACGGGAACTCCTCACGCATGTGGGGGAGCCATTGGGACACCCAGCCCTGGGCCAGCACATTCGAGGGATTCGGCAAATGTCTGCACCTGATGAAATCATCCTTAACCATCTTCCTTCCCGATGGTGGTAGTAACCTGGTAGTAAATAACCTGGCAGTAAGTTCATCTTGGTCCGAACACCCGAGCCCTGTAATTAGTGTTCCGATTTGAGCCCCTTGTCTCTCCCTGCTTGCTTCAGCCTTGCTACCCTTTCCCCTGTCCTCCAGTTCTGGAGTCATTCGTAAGTGTCTGTTGAGGAGTGCCCTAGGCATATGGGACGACATTGAGTGGCTGGTGGAGAAAGGATGTGGAAACCACAAAAGAAGTTGCTCTTGGCTTGAAAGTCACGAGTCACATTGCTTGTTCGTAGTGGTGTGATAATGTGACTCATTCAGGAGAGGTGGGACAGAAACAGCCTAATGGCTGAGACCTTTTCTGGGACTCCTTAAGGGGCGCTTGCACATCAATAAAGGGGAGATTACAAAATGGTGCAGGGGCTTTGCGAAGAGTCATCATGTAGTAGCAGAAAGCAAAGGCTTTGTATTCAGGTGGGGACTCGAGCAAGTCCTTTACTTACTTTCAGCTGAAATTTCGTCCCTATAAAATGAGGAAAGTAACACGTGCCTCTCCAGGACCTCGTGAGCACCAGGATTATGTGTGTAAGGACCTGATGCGTTTTGGCTGCCTAAGGGATAGCAACCATCTACCCCCAGGTATGCAGAATGGCTGAGGCTTAGTCAGTCGTATAAATGTATTTACTTTGGCATTTTGTGGACGAGGCGGTGCCTGGGCCACCCTAGTGGCTCTATCTTCACATTCTGGCTGGCAGAATGTCATAGGGCTGTGGAATAATAGAGAATCTGGAAAGTTTGGAACAGTTTCTAGTGCAGAGACACTGCTGTATAAGCAGGGACTGTTATTACTGTTACCTTGGTGCATGTTTGTTGAATTGTATTGAATTCTGTCTGATGGAAGAGGAGTACGGGTGCTGCCACGATGCTTTGTTTTTCTTGCAGCACAGTTATTGTTCCCATTGCTCATCCCCACCTCAAAGTTTCTCTCCTGTTCAGCACCTGGTAAGATTTTACAGTGAAAAGCTAAAGAAAAAAGAAGACGTCACGTGCACAGAATATTCCAAAGGAAGTGTCATCATGTTCTTGTAACTGTTGATAAACAACTATCATTCCTCTATTTGATGAGAATTTTGTCATGTGGGTCCTGCATACGAGTAGCAATTTTATCAGATTGTGTTTGTGGCCGTGTTTGGTGTTTTGGTTTGGTAGGTGGTTTCCTGATGATATTGGAAGTTTTTCATGATTGAAAAAGTTTTACTGTTTTATAGAAGTTTTACTGTTTTATATATGTCACTCATTCAGTGACATTTGATTTGCTGTCAATATGCCTGGTTCCTGGAGGGTGATGGCATGATGTGCAGGAAGGAGCCTGGCTGTTCATTCCTAAAAATGTTCTTGGGTGCCTTCTAAGAGCATTTCAGGCGTGGTGCTGGGTCCTGAGGATAGAAAACAAAATTGACAGTTCTTTGGGCACCTGGGAAGTGGCCTTAGAGTCAGACATACATGGGTTCAGTGCTGGCTTTGCCACTTACAAGCCATGGACCTTGGGCAGGTGACTTCACCTTTTTGAGCCTCAGTTTCCTTATCTGTCAAATGGGGATAATACTGTCACTTGTTTCACAAGGACGGATGGACTGAGGATGGATTGAGATGGGTAGGCCCAGCACATTGCCTGGCATAGAGTAGGCTCTTATGAGTGGCAGCTCTTGGTTTAACTGATGCTTTTAGGGCCCAGAGGAAGGAGTCCTGCCCCAAGAGTCCCATGCAGCCTGACTCGGGGCCACCCTGGGCCACTTCCTTTCTCTTGTTCTCCGGCTGGCAGAATGGGTAGGGTCACCTTTTGCAGGGGAGGTGGCTGTGTGTGTGGGTGAGAGGCCTGGTTTCCTGTGGGTTTGCGGCATTATCCCATCGATGGCACCTGAGGGCTCCTGGAAGGTGGAGGAGGCAAGTGGTGGTAGATGGGGCAGGGTCTCCTAGGAGAGCACAGCCAGCGACCACCCCCCCTCCCCCTGGGCCTCTGCCTTCCTGTCCAGCTCTATCCACTCTGCCTCTCAGCAGTGGTATTTACTGAGTGCCCCCTGGGCAGGTGCTTTCTGCTTCTCTCTGGGCCCCTCAACCACCGTGTAAGAAGGTAGGAGGGCACAGGAGGCCCTGGGAGGTTACACAGTCATTGAACCGTCAGGGTTAGTGAGCGGTGGAGCCTCAGGACGAGAACCTTGCCCTCTCTCCACCCACGCTGGTGCTTTCTGGGTGGGCTCAGCAAAGGTGGCATAAGAGGCTGAGGTTTGGGTGTGGGTCCTTCCAAGAGCAGCTTCATGTGGACTGCCCAACAAGATTTCAGTTCATGAAAAAAAGCAAAAACTGTTTGAAAAGCACCTCTAATCTTTATATTTTTTTGCCCTCTGAACATATATGCTAGTTTCGTATTTTACTAGGGTCATACTGAACCAACTTTGTAGCCTGCCCTTCTTTTTAAACGGAGCAATCCAGGCTGAAGACTTCCCCTCGGCGTGGTTCCTTTGGGGCGGGGACAGGAAGCAGGCTGTGGGCGTGGCTAATGAGGTGGGCTGGGGACAGGAATTCCTGCCTCCTTTATCAAAGATAAGGTGTCCATATGTGCGTGGGTTTATCTCTGGGCTTTCTATCCTGTTCCACTGATCTATCTTTCTGTTTTTGTGCCAGTACCATACTGTCTTGATTTCTGTTGCTTTGTAGTATAGTCTGAAGTCCAGGGTCCCACTTTAAAAGTCCATGGCAGGAAGTGACGCATGACTGGCCAGAAGTGGAAGGGGCAGGAATCAGAGTTGGTGGCTTCGGGTTAACGTCAGGGCTTTACTGAACAAACTTGCCTTTGGAGTTGAAGAGGCTTGGCAGGGGGAGAGGAGAGGTGACCAGGCAGAGGGATGAGGGTTGGCCTGCAGCGTGTGAGAGGCCCCATGGCAGGACGGGGTCAGGTGCTTCCCAGGCCGCAGAGAAGATGGTGGCTCTGACGTAGGTAGTGGCATTGGAGGGGAGCAGAGTCTGTGGCACTGACATTAAAGGGAACGCAGCTGTTATTATATGGCTGTTCTCTGGGCCCATCCATGGAAGTCTAGACTCTGCAGGGGTCTTCTTAATTCATGTAATCCTTACAACATTCTCAGGAGGCAGGGTTTTCTTTAGTTCAGGTGACATGACTTGATTTAGGTCCTACAGGAAATAAGGGATGGAGCCAGGATTCGACTCTGGGTCTGACAGTGAAGTCCAGGCTTTTTTGGGAGGCCCAGGTTTTCAGGGGCAGGAGCCTTGGCAGTCATGGAGGACTTCCTGGAGCCGGTGGTGATGTGGCTTATACACCTTTACCAGGCTAAGTATGAGGTAAGGGTAAGGAGAGCAGAGGATTGGGTTCAAATCCTGCCTCCCTGTGTACATTTGCATTAGACACACCAACTCTGGGCTCCATGTCCCATCTGTACAATGGGGAGGTGGGACCAGATGGCCTTTCTCAACATCCCTTCTAAGTCTCGGGCTCACTCCTTCTCTACAGCAATGTTTGCTAAATATTTTCCTCTTGGGGAAGCTTGACATCTGACTACCAACACTGTCTCTCTTCCTGAGCTCCCTTCCTGGTTCCAGGATGCCAGTGGGTGTCCAGGTAGGTGTCCCTGTTCATGACAACAAGGGCTCTGCCCTGCCCGCCATTTTGAAAGACTCCAACTCTTTCTGGCCACCTGGGCTATCAGTGCTGCTAGGAGGTTCACCTGCTGGGTGACGCCATGAAGCAGGCCCTGGGGCCTGACAGACCTGTGTTCAAATCCCAATCTTCTTGCATGTTCAGTGGAACCTTAGGCCAGTCCCTCTGCCTCTGAGAGCCTCCATTTCCCTATTTGTAAACATGGAGGTATTATCTCCCTTATCTCCCTTAGTCTCCTGACCTCCCTCCCCCATCCCCCCACCCTTGGTTTTCACCCCGAGGGCAGTGGGAAGCCAAGGGTGAGGTGAAGCAGGGCTGCTTCACATTTCTGCAGAAAAGCAGCCCTGTGGTAGGAATGATAAGGAGCTTGGTGAACCATTTGAAGAGATTTAAAAATAGATTAAAATGTAAAATACAGCTTAATTCAAGCTTTAGGAAATCTTTGTCCCCGTTCACTTGGACTGTAAGTCCTATCGGTTTTGCCTCCTGAAATATTCACATCCGTGGCTCACCTCAGGCCTCTTCGTCCCCTACCAGGTGAGGACACAGCCTCAGCACTGTGCCTGTGGGGGCCCCCTCCAGGCAGCCCTCCGTGTTGACCCTGAGCAAGTGGTCTGAACTGCATGGGTATCTGACCTTTTCCTCCCAGGCATAAACCTTAACCAGTGGCTCCCTGCTGCGCTCAAGGTCACGTACTAGCCCTTTAGGGATTTATTGTGCTTCCTCCTACAGGAAAAGCCTGTAATCACTCCAGGGCAGCACTGTGTCTTGTTCATCTCTATACCTTTAGTGCCTGGGACAGTATCTGACACTTAGTAGATTCTCAGTAAGTGGTAATGTTGTTGCCTGTCTACTGAGCAGGGTACCTCCTCCTCTGTTAAGAGTTTCAGTTACAGCCCTGTGGATGCCAGTATTATTATCTCTTATATGGATGAAGAAGCTGAAGTTCAGAGGATAATGGGTCTTGATGGGATTCAAAATGATCATTAAATAAATATATGGTTACTCTCTTAAGCTCTTTAAAGGGAGCCATGAGGCATCTATTACTTCAATTGGAAAAAAAAAAACCTGAAGTCTTTTCTAGGTGCAGAGAGAGCCCAGGATAGGCAGGCATGCTGCAGATGTGGGTTGGGTCATGGGCTAGGGCAGCGTCCACCTGCCTGGGCAGAGCTCAGGGGGAAATCCTACCTGTGCCAGCCACACTGAGGTGAGTTCCCAGCTGAAATCAGGCCACCAGTTTTATCTCCTGTGCATAGCATATCAGCGATAGTGACACTGAGATGCTTGTGGAATTCTTCATCACTTAGTGCCTGCCAATTTCTAGCCACTTTTATTTTTCCACTGTGAAAATTTTAAACCAGACAAAATTAATGGAAGTATTGCATAAAGAAAAAACACACCAGCATCCACCTATATTCCTAGCACCCTCTGAACCACTGTTGTAATGTCCTTTCCAGCACTGTCCAGAGGCAGTGTGCATGTAGAGACCTGCATCGATGAAACATTTTGCCTTTAGTGTGGGATGAAGGGATCTGGCTTGGAGCTCACTTCTTTGTGCCTTGGTTCTATCACTCCTGAGCTGTTGAACTAGGGAAAGTTTGTCAACCTCTCTGGGACTCCAGAGAGGCCTTAGCAGTCTGTCCCGTAGAGAATGCCATTGCTGGTCAGGGCTGCTGCTTTCTGACGTTGTTTGGGATGGTGGGTGAGGGGAGTCCGAGGGAATCTGTGGTAAGGGGGAGGTGGGGAACAGATGAGGAAGGGCTTTATCCAAGCCGAGGAGTTTGGTTTTCCCCCTGAGGCCAGTGGAGAGCCAAGGGCAGTCTACGAATATATTTTACTATTTCTGACTCTCAGAAAAGTAGTGGTAGACACCCGGATCAAGAGGCCCTGGATCAGAACTCTGCGACGCTCAGGGTGGCCGTGGACGTGGGGGCAGTTGGGGCCGCATGGAGTGGGGCAGGGGGTGAGGAAGTGGCCAGATCCCATCCCTACAGATGGGAAAACTGAGGCCCACAGCGGCTGTGTGACTTCTCCAGAGTGACTCAGCAGTTGAGAGGTGGGAGCCCAGGTCCCCTGCTTTTCTGCGCCATGGCCCACCGGGCCCACGCTGCCAAAGCCCAAGGACAGAAGGACCCCACTGTCCTGCCTGAGAGCGTGTGGTTTGTGTTTTCTTAGACACAGAGCTAAGGATCAGGGCTGGCATCGGCTGAGGGGTGATTTGAGACTGATCCTCGTTTATCGCTGTGCCCAGAACCCCTTCCAGCTGCCCTGCCCTGTTAAAGATTATTCTGTACTTAATGATGTTTATTATTCTTGATTGTTATGTTTTACTTTTCCACTTGATTATTAGGGAAAGTTTGTTTGTGGTTTGGAGTACCTCTGACAGAGACACGGCTGCATCCTGCCAACAACTGCTCTTTAATAAGTGCTGCGTGAAGAAAAAGAATCATTTTGCTACATAGGACATCATTGCAACAGTTGGTGACATTGGAATATGAAATGTATCAATGATAAAATTTCCTGGTTTTGATAATTGTGTTATGATTTCATGATGTCTTTGGCGGTAAGGGATGAAAGCCACAGCATTGAGCGTGAGATGTCATGATGTCTGCAATATACTTTCAAATGATTCATAAAAATAGACATTTATATATAGAAATGTATCTTTATAAAGTAGCTGTGGGAAAATGTGAACAATTGGTGAGTTTAGGTGAAGGTATGAGGAGTTCATTATACTATTCTTGGGACTTTCCTGTAGTTTCAAAACTTTGCAAATTGAAAAGTTTGTGAAAAATACTCCTAGCGGGAGAGGTGTGGTGAGGCTCAGCTGTGTCCACCTGTCCACCCTGGTGTCTCTGGCCTCTTCTGTGTCTCATTTGCCTCTAGGTGGAGAGAACTGCTCACCCCACAGTTCGAGTCTGATCAACCCCTTGGGGGCCAGTCTTGAAATAGAGGCACAGCCTTTTGACAAAATTCATTCTTCCCTCTATAGAGAATTCATTAGATTTTCAGAATCTTTGCTTTTGGGTCAACTTCCCCTAAAATTTTCATTTCCCTCCTTCCCTTCCAAAATTACTAAAGTAGTGTTTGTTATTTTAATTATTCAAACAGAGAAGAGAATAAAGAAATGAATAGACTCTATTTTTCTCCATCCAGTGTGGGGTAACCAGTGGTAGGTGGAACCCCCAGAACTTTCTCCCATGCTCGTGGGAACACATAGAAACGCACACACACATCTAGTAGGGCTCGGTGTCGTCTTTTCATTTTTTATCCTTTGTTAACCTGGGCGTCCTGCCTCTCCTTGAAGACATGACCTAGAGGCCACCTCCTCCAGAAAGCCCCCCAGACTCTGAGCGCTGACCTTACTTCATTGCAGTCATCTGATTACAAGCCGCCTCCCCTGCCAGATCGTGGGTAATGCAAAGGCAGCAGCTGTTTCCATTTCATCGTCTGCACTCGAGCCAGGAGCCCAGGAGATGTACAGTCGGTGTTTGTAGAGTGAACAGATGGGCAGGGCAGGCATCCTGGGCGAGGAAGCCACATGACCAGAGCCTTGCAGGTAAGAGAAGCCTTCTTGTTCAAACACTCCTAGCCCCTGGGAAGAGAGTCCCAGGCCCCTGGGCATCTGGGGTTGGAAAGTCACTTTGGGGAACATGGTCACTGCCGCCCTGAGGCTCCCATGCCTGGGCTGATTCTGTCCTGTCACTAATGCCCTATGTGGGCCAGGCTGGTGAGATGGCCATGAGCAACCAAAGGCGGGACCAGGGCTGGATCCTCTCTTCCATCCCAAGCCCCGTACAGGCTTGGCCCACTGGCAGTCTCAGGGGCGACAGGAAGAAGCTCAGGCCAGGGCTGGAGCAGCACAGGATTTAGATGTGAGCCTGGCCTAGTCTTGTTATCTTGCCATAATCCCGACTGCTTCCTCATTAGAGGCACTGCTTTCTGCATCTGGGATTTATTAATCTTATCTGCAGGTCATCCGACTGGTGCCAAGGGACCAGGTCACTGCAAGCTGGAGGAAGTTAAAAATTTCAGCAGGATGTAAAGCTGAGGGGCTGGCTTCTCAGCCAGTGTGCTTGGGTAGTACAGAGAAGAGCGTCCCTTGCTCTGGGCAGCTGTCCCAAGCTTGCCCGCCAGTTCAAGCCGGAGGGGCCCTGGCTCATCTGATGGCGGGACTGTAGACATTAGAGCACTGGACCAAGATTTTAGACGATTTAGGTTACTGGAAGAGAGTGCGCTGCGAATTCCCTGGTGGGATGGTGTGGGCATGTGTCCTGGGAAGAGCGGTCATGGTCAGTGTCAATTGGGGAGCCTGTTAGAAATTAGGCTTTTCTGTTAGTTTTGATTATTAAATTATTAAATAGTTATTCAGTATTAATAGTGCTTGACTATTAAATGTCTTCATAGCTTTGTAGGAATATGTACTTCAGCAGCTTTGAAATTAGCATTTTCCCTGTTTAATGGAGGCATAAGCTGAGTGGGAAAGTGACTCTGGAAAGTCAGGTCTTGTGGACTCATTCCTGATGCCATGCCAGGCCCCGGACCGAGAGTCGACAGTCGGAGATGAAAGAAGCATAGTCCTAACATCACCTAGTCTAGGTGGCTTTTTAGGTTCGTCCACCGACATGCAGGGCATGTAAAGCTTCCTCTTCTGTCTCCCACGCCCGTCACTATTTTGTATTCATTCCCATGGCGTTTAGTTCTGAACAGGTGCTGAAGTGAATTGAGTTGGGCTACATGACATCAGGTTCTACATCCTTCTCTCCCTCTCAGTTTCTTGTCCGCCCGTCCACATAGGCTGACATTCTTTGATGGCTGGGACTGTACTGTGAATACCCAGTGGTGGTGCTGGTGGGGTGGTGAGGATGGTAACAGTGATGATGGTGCTGGTGGTGGCGATGGTGACGGTATTGGCGGTGGGAGGGTGGTGATGGTGACGGTATTGGTGATGGCGGTGGTGTTGAGGGTGATGGTGGTGTTGTGTTGGTGGTGGTGAGCGATGGTGATGGTGATGGTGGTGGCGGCAGTGGTGATGGTATTGATTGATGGTGGTGGTGGTGGGGAAGGTGATGGTGGTGGTGAAGCTGATGTGGCAGTGGGGATGGTGGTGGCTGTGGTGCTGGTGGTGGTGTTTACTAAACTTAAAATTATGGGCCTGTCCGTACTAGGCACTCTTGTAAGCACTTTAGTTGTCTGAATCTATTGCCTGCTCATAACAGTCTATGAGGTGGTAACCATTGCTAGGCCCGTTTGCCAGGTGAGATGATGGAGGCACAGGGACACACAGTTAGTGCATGCTAAAGTTGGATTCAAACCCTGATAGATTGGCTTCAGAGCCCACACTAAAGCAGAGTTACCCAAGTATGATCCTGGGATCTCCAGCATCACATCACCTGGGAGCTCTGTGGAAATGCTGACTCATGGGCCCCAACTCATGGGATCAGCGTCACTGGGGAGGGGCCAGCTAAGGGACATTCAAGGAGCTTGTCATTCTCATGCACGTTAAAGTTTGAGAATCACTGCATTAAACTGTCACCCAGTCCTGCTCTCAGCGGCTGAGTCAGCTTGTAACCAGGCTATTGTGACTCTGACCTTGTTACTTAGAGTAGCCGGCGTGCAGCACAGTATCAGCTTAAACAGGACCTGGGCCTCACCCCTGGCGGGATGAGAGCTTCTAATCCAAAGTGCGGGGCGGGGCAGGGAGAGGAGAAGAAGGGAGGGTCTTCTCACTCCTTACTGTGTGCTTAAATCACCTGGGCGTCTTGTTAAAATGCAGGTTCTGATTCAGTGGGTCTGGCGGGGGGCGGGGAGAGCTGAGACTGTATCTCTCGCAAGATCCAGTGATGTTGACACTGCCAGCCTGTGGACCCACTTTGAGTTGCAAGGCCCTAGGCAAGAGATTCTCACACTTGATCTAGCATCAATGGCAACTGGAGGACTAGCTAAACTCACCCCCAAGTTTCAGATTCAGCAGGTCTGGGGTGGGCCTGAAATCTTGCATTTCTAACAAGCTACCTGGTGGAGCCAGTGCTCTGGACCTGGAGGCCACACCTGGAGCAGGCAGGGCCCGAAGCCAGCGACTTCAGCTTGGACTGCACGTTGGAATTACCTGAGGACCTTAAAAAACCACTGAGGACTTAAAAAACCCCACTCCAAGACGCTGAGTCACTAGGACTGAGAGGGGCCTGGGCGCTGGGAATTCTCAGCCAATGTTGAGAACTGCTGCTCAAGCCTTTTTTTTTTTTTTTTTTTTTTTTTTTTTTTTTTTTTAACCCTAGTTGCCTGGGGAGGTGAGAATATAATACCATCTTGCCCCTGGAGAGTTCTCATTCTGTGGCCAGGTGGAGCCAGGCAGGGGCATGAACAATAAATTCTCCAGACTCTTCCGGTGGGCAGTGTGGCTGAGAACAGCTGGCCCGGACCTAGAGCTTGTGCCTGGCCCCTCGAGGCTCCTGTGCTGTCGGCAAGAGGCCCTGAGGGCCAGCCTCGCGTTCCTAGCCTCTAATTCCTGACCTTGGTGAGGTGAAGCACCTTGAAGTCAGAGACCTACACAGAGACTCCGCTTCTCCTGCTCCCCGCTGGGCTGTGTGACCTCCGGGAACTTACTTAACCTCTCTTGAAGTCTGTCTTCATCTATAACGTGGGGGAAATACATTATTTGCTCCAAAGAGTTGCCTGAGAAATAAGGTTTATAAGCAGCATGCACAGCACCCGACAGCCGGGAGTCCCCCTCAAGATCAGTGGCTGCGTATATGCGGGTAGTACTGTTTATCAGGTACAGCAGCTCTCCAGCGTGGGGGGCAGGAGAATCACAGGGGGACTTTAGGAGCTGGGCCTCTGTGACCCTCATTAGCCCTCCAGGGCTTTCGGTGCACAGCAGTTTGAAAACCACTGATGTTATAATAATCTGGTGGCTATTATTAGCTAGTAGCTAAGAAGCACACCCAGATTTCTGGCCTGGGAGTCTGGTGGGGTCTTCTCTGGGCTGAGGATCATGGGAGAAGCACAGATGTGAAGGAGGGAAGATGGGGAGCCCAGTTCTGGGCCGCTTAGTATGAGGCATCTGGGGGTCAGCCCGGGGAGGTCCAGATGGCAGTTGGGGACATAGGTCTGAAACGCATGAGACAGTCCTATGCTGTATTCCTACCATCTCTGAGGAAAGGCTCTGGTTCTTCAGGACCTAGAGCTTCTTGCATCACACTGTGACATTAGCAGTCTTTCATACAAGCGAGATCCATTTGCGGGATCTGTGGGGATGCTCTGTGCCATGAACTGGCTCTGGGTCTCACTCACTGTCTGCCTTGTCCCTCAGGCTGTGGCTCTCAGCACTCTGACCACTGCCTCTCATGTGCTTTGTCAACCCCTGGCCTCAATTTCTTTGCCCTTCCTCCCCTGACACCCCCTCTGAGGCTGCCTCTCTGAAGCCATGGTTAATGGTTTAATGTCTCTGGTCAGATCTGGTCACAGCTGTCCTTTGCAGCCTCTGGGCATCGACATGGCTTCTCTCAGCCTTGAGAGTTTTGTTTGTTTCACTTGCCTAACGGTTAAAAGTCAGTTAAAAAATAAATCATATATGCTCAACAATGCTAATTGTTAGAGACGTGCAGATCAAAACTACAATGAGGTACCACCTCACACCGGTCAGAATGGCCATCATCAAAAAGTCTACAAATAGGAACTTCCCTGGTGGTCCAGTGGTTAAGACTCCAAGCTTCCAATTCAGGGGGCGTGGGTTCAATCCCTGGTCAGGGAATTAAGATCCCATATGCTGTATGGCGTGGCCAAAAAAAAAATCTACAAATAAATGCTGGAGAAGGTATGGAGAAAAGGAGACCCTCCTATACTGTTGGTGGGAATGTAAATTTGTGCTGCCACTATGGAGAACAGTATGGAGGTTCCTTAATAAACTGAAAAAAGAGTTACCATATGATCCAGCAATCCCACTCCTGGGCATATATTTGGAGAAAACCATAATTCAAAAAGACACATACACCCCAATGTTCATTGCAGCACTATTTACAGTAGCTAAGACATGGAAGCACCCTAAATGTCCATCAGCAGATGAATGGATAAAGAAGATGTGGTACATATATACAATGGAATACTACTCAGCCATAAAAAAGAATGAAATATTGCCATTTGCAGCAATGTGGAAGGACCTAGAGATTGTCATACTGAGTGAAGTAAGTCAGACAGAGAAAGGCAGATATCATGGTATCACTTGTATGTGGAATCTAAAAAAGAATATAAATGAATTTACTTACAAAACAGAAATAGACTCACAGACATAGAAAACAAATTTATGGTTACCAAAGGAGAAAGCGGGGGAGGGATAAGTTAGGAGTATGGAATTAATAGATACACAGTACTATATGTAAAACAGGTAACAGGATTTACTGTATAGCACAGGGAACTATGTTCAATATCTTGTAATAACCTGTAATGGAAAAGAATCTGAAATATATATATATAAAAAACGGAATCACTTTTCTGTACACCTCAAACTAACACAATATTGAAAATCAACTATACTTCAATCAAAAAAAAAAAAGGAAAACATCATGTATATATGTGTGCACACATACACAGACTTTCCCAAGGCTGCTGTAACAAAGTACCACAAGCTGGGTAGCTTAAAACAGATATTTATTCTCTAGTGGGTTTAAAGTGCTGTCTCATTGTGGTTTTGATTTTCCTTAATGACTAGTGATGTTGTGCATCTTTTCATCTGCCTATTGGCTATTTGTATATATTTTCTTTGGAAAAATACCTATTCAAATCTTTTGCCTATTTAAAAATGAGGTTGTTTGTCTTTTCATTGTTGAATTATAAGAGTTCTTTATATAGAGTTCTGGATATAGGCCCCTTATTGGATATATGACTTGCAGATATTTTCTACTGTGGGTTTTCTTTTCATTTTCTTCGTGCTATCTGTATTAGTTTCCTGGGGCTGCTGTATAACCACAAACTGGGTGGTATTTTCTTAAAACAACAGAAATCTATCCTCTCACAGTTCTGGAGGCCAGAAGTCTGAAATCGAGGTGTCAGCAGGGTCATGTTCCCTCTAAAGTCTCGTCCTGGCTCTTCCAGCTTCTGGTGGCCCCAGGCATTCCTTGGCTTATGGCCACATCAATCCAATCTCTACCACTGTTTTCACACAGCCTTCTTCCCTGACTGCCTTTCTGGTGTCCTCTTCTCTTCTTATAAAGACACCAGATCCAGAATGATCTCATGTCTAGATCCTTAACTAATTGTGTCTGCACATACCCTATTACCAAATAAGGACACATTCTGAGGTTCTGGTGGACATGAATTTTTGAAGGACACTATTCAAACCACTACAGTATCCTTCGAATTTAAAAATTTTGGTCAACTCCAATTTATCTATTTTTTCTTTTCCATTTATGCTTTGGGTATCTTATCTAAGAAACCATTGCCTGATCCAAGGTTATGAAGATTTATTCCTATGTTTTCTTCTGAGAGTTTTATAGTTTTAGTTATTGCATTTAGGTATTTGATCCATTTTGAGTTAATTTTTGTATATGGTGTGAAGTTCATTCTTTTGCTTGTGGATATCTAATTGCCCAGGCACCATTAGCTGAAAAGGCTATTCTTTCTTTCTTTATCAACTTGTCTTGGTACTCCTGTTAAAAATCAAATGACCACAATGTAAACATTTATTTTTAAATTCTCAATGCTATTCCATTTATTTATACGTCTGTCCTTATGCCAGTATCGTATTATCTTGATCACTGCGGCTTTGTGGTGAGTTTTGAAATCAGGAAGTCTGTGTCCTCAAACTTTTTGTTTGTTTTCAAGGTTGTTCATGTTGAAATGTGAATTTCAATATGTTTTAGGATCAGCTTCTTAAAGAAGTCAGCTGGGATTTTGTTAAGAATTGTGTTGAATCAGTGGGTAAATTTGGTCTTAACCATATTAAGTCTTCTGATCCATGAACATAGGATGCCTTTCCATTTATTAAGGTCATCTTTAATTTCTTTCAACAATATTTTGTATTTTTCAGTTTTTTACTTCTTTTGCTAAGTTTATTCCTGAATATTTTATTCTTTTACATCTTGTTTATTTTTAAAAGTTGTCCTAAAAGCAAAATTCCTCAGTGGAAAAGACTCCTCCAGTTTGAGAAATGATTGTTTCCCTCCTCTGAGTGGTGTTTCTGCTGAGAATTTTCCTTCTAAGCCGAGCCCAAGAATTGAGGCCAGCCCCAGGCATCAGGGGATTGTTCCATAAAGTCCTAGAAGCTCAGGTTGGAAGGAATCTTATGGACCCCCTGGACCAAACTCTGCTTGGGCTCTAAATCCTCTATTGAAGTTCTGAGTTGAACTGAGAAGTTTTTCTTTATCCCTCCGTTTATCCATGCATCCATGCATCCATCCACTCTCCCACCCCTTTAACCCCGCCACCAGGGTATCCCACGTGCACCCTGTGCTGAGGGATAGAGACTAAGATGACTTAGACCCAGTCCCTGCCCTCAAGAAGCTCACAGTCTGCAGGAAATGAGGAGGCAATCCAGATGACAGCCTCAATGACTGTGGCAAAGCAGAGAGAGGCAGAGGTTAGGGGTGTTGGGGACAGAGGGAAGTCTTTATTTTAATGGGAATGACCCAAGTATATAAAGCTGACAGTGAGGTGCCCTGGAGGGAGGTGACACTGCAGCAGCTGGGAGAAAGGAGGGAGGTTTGGGAAAAGATGGGGATGATAAGGTGTCCAGGGCCAGAGAAGAAGGGGGTGTTGATTTGGGGGCGTGGGGTTGAGGGTGACCCTGTCTGATTCTCAGTTCAGCTTGCTCTCTCCTTTATAGAAAAGTACCGTTTTCTTCTCTCTCCTGAACAGTCTGTGCTGTTCATTCCTAACTCCTTTTGTTTCAGTTATAAATGGAATCATCTTCCAGTTTTATCCACAAATTGGTTATTGCTGGTATATAGGAAAGAAGGCTATTTTTTGGGTCACTTAGCCCTATCCAACTACTTTGGGGAATTCTAGAAGTCCCATTAGTATATTTCAGACTGGACATTTGACTTTCATCTTCTCAGTGCCATTGTGGCTTCTCTCCAGCCTAATTTCTTCTCCCTCTCTTTTTCTTGGCCTAAACCTAGCCCACCCCCACTGCGTTTCCTGGTTCCTTTCTCCCTCCCTGCCCCTGATAGGAGCCTTCCACCTTCTCTTTCTAAGAATCCTCTTTGTTCACACAGCTTCCTTCCCCTGCCCCTAAATGGAAATACTTTCTTGGCTTATCCTACTCGTTAGGGCTGTGATGTCAGCGAGTGTCTCAATGTGGGGTTTTCCCCCTGAGAAACGGGATCACCCCGTTTGTGACCAGCTTTTCTCACATACACGGGTATACAGAAATCTTGCCATGGCCTCTGCGGCTTGGACGTATTATGCTTTATTTAACAAGTCCCTTATTATTCCCATCTTTATGGATTATCCCCTTGTCTGATTGTTCCCTTAGGAAAGATTCTAGAAGTGAAGCTACTGAGTGAAAGCAATCCATGTTTAAAATGTTGACAGAAATTGTCAAATGGCACTCCAGAAGAGTTGCGTCAATTTGCACCCACCAGGGATGAATGAGAATAGCAGCTTCCCAGAACCTTGCCAGCAATGGATATCGCAGATCTTTGCCAGCGTGATAAATGCGAGTTCTCAGCCCTGTTCTCACTCCTCTGATTACAGTGAGGCGAGCATCTTGCGGTCTGTGCACTGGCCACCTGCTTTTCTTCTCTGGAGAACTGCTTCTTCATTATTTATACTAATTGTTCTATTGATGTGCTGCTTAAAGCAATTTTGATTTGTAAAGTCTCTTCACTAAAAGGGATATTAACCTGTGGTCTTTAATATGTTACAAATATTTTTTCCCAACTTCTGGTCTGATGTTTTTGCTCTGTGATGCTTTTCCCCTCCAGAAGTTCAACAGTGGTGCCTTCCGTGGACGCTTAGACTGTTTGCCTCCTTTAATACTTGTTTTTAGGAGATTTCTTTGTTTTGTGTTTCTTTGGTTTTTTTAAACAAATGTATTTTTAAATTGAAGTATAGTTGATTTACAATGTTTCAGGTGTACAACAAAGTGATTAGGCTACATACATATATGTATATGTATATATATATACACACACGCACATACCTATTCTTTCAGATTCTTTACCATTATAGGTTATTACAAGATACTGAGTATAGTTTCCTGTGCTGTACAGTAGGACCTTGCTGCTTATCTGTTTTATATTTAGTAGTGTGTATCTGTTAATCCCAAATTTATACCCCCCTTTCCCCTTTGGTAACCATAAGTTTGTTTTCTAAGTCTGTGAGTCTGTTCCTGTTTTGTAAATAAGCTCGTTTGTATTATGTTTTTAGATTCCACATATAAGTGATATCATATGTATTTGTCTTTGTCCAACTTACTTCACTTAGTATGATAATCTCTAGGTCCATCATCTCTAGGTCCACGTTGCTGCAAGTGACATTATTTCATTCTTTTTTAAGGCTGAGTAGTATTCCATTGTGTGTGTATGTATATATATATACATACACACACACACACACACATATATATATATACCACATCTTCTTTATCATTCATCTGTCAATGGATCTTTGTCTTTTTTTTTTGCAGTATGCGGGCCTCCCACTGCCGTGGCCTCTCCCGCCGTGGAGCACAGGCTCCGGACGCGCAGGCTCAACAGCCATGGCTCACAGTCCCAGCCGCTCCACGGCATGTGGGATCTTCCCGGACCGGGGCACGAACCCGGGTCCCCTGCATCGGCAGGCGGACTCCCAACCACTGCGCCACCAGGGAAGCTCTGGATCTTTGTCTTTATTTCAATTTGTAATCCACTTGAAAGTTGTTTTACTTTAAGGATCTAGGTAGATATCCAGTTTTATTTGTTCCCAAATAGCTAGTCCTTTATCCCAATCCAATTGTAGTGCATGAGCTGTTCTCTGTCCCCATTCTTGTATGTTAAATTCCTGTGTCCATCCTTGGATCTGTTTTTGGACTGTCTCTCCCATCTCACTGATCTGTTGAGCAGCCCACGTTTTTACCCCTAAGGAGAGAGACACAAACTCCCAGCTTGAAGTTTTCAAACCAGATTTTTCTTTGCTAACTGAAAAAGATGGACTTCCTGTCTGAGAATGACAGCTATTATCTGAAGGAGCCCAAAAGATCCTCTGCGGGTGATCCCCCGTATACCCCAGCCCCTCTGGAATGTTCTTACACCTTCTTTCTCCCTAATCGTATCTCACCCGGGGCTCCAACACTCAACCTTTACTTAACCTACAGACATCTGCTTGCCACGTCCTCTGCCAGGCCCTGTGCTGGGGCAGCCACACGAGTTAAGCAGGGGCTTCAGAAACCATGACCCCTGGTGCCTTTCTTCACCCACCACGAAGCCTTTGTGGACCTGTGTTCATTCGCAGCATCTCTGACATTCCTACTTGGAAGCAGGCGGGCAGGCAGACACCACCACCCCGCTGCTGTCCCTGTGCTGGAAGGCTCTTGGCCTTCAAGTGCTTCGTGTTCGAGCCTGTGGGAAGCTGGAACGTGCGTGGGGAAAGCTGGGATGTCTGGAGCACTCGCTCTGTGCTGGCCTTTATCTGTCCCCAGTTCTGACAGCATCCCTGTGAGGTGGTCCATTCTCATCATCCTCACTCTGTTGAGGCTTGGAGGCAGTGAGAAGAGGGCAGAATAACCTGGCCAGGGTCCCACACAGGGGAAGGGGCGGAGCCAGCCTACAGCTGGGGCTCTGCCATGTTGCACTGTTCTCGGTTCCTCTAGCCCTGGAAATGTGGCCCAAATAACTCTTCTGAAGTTGTGGAAGCTTAGTTAGCTCTTGCTCTTTGGGGGAATAAAATGCTCCGTAGAAGGAGAGCTGAGCTAACCCAGTGCTGTTGCTCTAAATGAAGACGTCATGCGAATAGCTCTCCTCACCAGAGGCACTGCAGGAGGGGGCTCTGTGCCTGGTGCTTTACAGAGAGGTGGATCTAACTGTACAGGGAATGGGAAAACTAGGCAATTAGCTCCAGTTTACACACAAGGAGATGGAGGCTCAGAGAACTTAGGTGACGCGTCCAGGGCAGCACAGGGAGACGGTGCTGGGATTCTGGCCCCAGTTCCTGGCTCTTAGCTGCTGTGATGGTTTGTGCCACTGACTCACGAAAAGGTCTGGGCAATGATGGATTTCAATAAAAAAAGGCAAGTGTTACGATGGAAAGTAGGTGCTGAAGTTTTCCTGAAAGTTTGAGGATTTCTACTCATCTGTGTCTCCTAAATGTCACGAATTACCTTGTATAGAAATTGCTGCTATTCAGAGAATTTTCAGACGAATCTCATTTGGTTCTCAGAACAACGCTGTATAGTGGGCCGGATTCCCATCCCCAAGCCCTTCTTGCAGGTGAGAGTAACCTGCCTAGGGTGTCCGACTTTCATCTAGCCACGGGACCTCTTAAAGGGCATGCAGGGCTGTAGAGCACTGGCCAAAGGGTGCCGGTCCTCTGAGTGCTGAGAAGTCACAAGAGGACCAACAGCTGCTGTGGACAGACCACGTGCCAGGCCGAACATCCAGGCGCGACGGGGCTGGGATGAACCCGAGTCTGGGCCAGAAGCACCCTCTGGCCCATCCTGCGACCTCCAAGAATGTAGAGAAACCCTCCAGCCGATGCTGTCAGAAGTCTCCCAGGTGAAGACAGGTGAAAAAGCCCGTCATTTGCATCAGATCTTGGTTTTGCATCTCAGCAGCAAAGGGTTGGATGACCAGGAGTACTGGGGGCTGCAGCCACAAGCTTAGGACAGATGGCATTGGATTAATTCTTGAAAATCATGAGAAAGGGGATGCACAGCAATCTGTTAGCTGTGTTGGCATCTGACTTTAATTTTTTGAAATCAGAATTATGTACTCAGTTCCCGTATTTTAATAAATCTAAGATGACAGCAATTGAGAGATGGCGTCATTATCTTTGTACCACTAAGGAAGGGGAAGAAACAACGCTGCCAGCTAAACCATGACAGGGTTAGACACATTCTGCTTTCAGAAACGTTAAAAAGTGAAAGGACATGCAGCTCAGAATCAATGCAAACGGCAGTGTTCACGTGTTTACGTGTTCATGTGCTGGTGGACCGCGTCCGAGGGCTGGTTCTGTGCTGGGTACAACAGGGAAACAAGATGTTCACAGGCCCTGCTCCTCAGAGGCACACAGATTGGTCAGTTATTTAGACCTGCCAACAGAGCATTGCAGAATAGTTTGTTGATTGATGTGTTCATTCAGTCACCAAATATTTCTCGAGCACCTGCCGTGTGCCAGGCACTGTTCTAGGCACTGGGGACCCTGTGGCGAACAGAACTACTCGCGGAGCTCACCCTTTCCATGGCATAAATATTCATCCCCAGCAGTGGTCCTCAAACATTACCATGCAGAAAACTCTACGTGTAAAGATTCTGATTGCCAGGTCCCACTTCCAGACATTGTCTTTCATGAGGTCTAGGAGGGACCCAGGAATCCACATTTTCACACACACCCTGGGAGCTCCAGGGGCAGGAGGACTTCAAACCGAAATGTGAGAAATAGAGTTTATGACTCTATTAGCATGTTAACGACTTCATAGCATCCTACTGCGTAAATGCTCCACAGTAGTTCAGGACGTTTGCTAATATTTGGATGTTTAGCAAATACTTAGTCGTTTCTTGTTTTCCTGTTATAAACAACACATCCATGAATATCCCTGCAGCTAAATCCTTGCGTAACTCTCCCGTGGTTTCTTTAGGGTAAATTGGGCAGCGGTACTTGGGCTGACTTTCTAAGGGTGAGGTATGGGTCTGCCGTAGTTCTCCCAGCCTGTCCACCTGGGTTCCTTTGCCACTTGTTAGCTGGGCGCTTTTGAGCAACTTCCTGAACCTTGCCATATTTTCTCATCCCTAAAACGGGACAATAATAGTACCTACATTTTAGGGCTATTGTAGGGATTCAATGTAGGTGCTTAGAGCGGGACTGATAAATGGTAACCAGGCTGTGTTTTGTGCATATTAGCTGCGGTGCTGGTTGTGATACTGCCTGGCAGGTAGAGGAGGGGCCCTGCTTTCTCTGCGTGGTGTGTGGGCACAGCAGTGACTCTGGAAGGATGCTCTGGATACAAGCAGTCAAACATATACGATTTGATGCAGAGACTCACTTCGTCATCACGGATCCAGTTTCAGCCTGTCTCCCACATTGTCACCAGAAGTTTTCTACCACGCTCGTCTGGAAATGTTTCTCTGCTTGTGTCTCCTCCCTGACTTCCCACACTGCCTGAGGATGAACTGTAAATTCCTTACACACTGGACAAGGAAGGAAGGCCCTTTAGAACTTGGCCCCAGCCCCATGGAACAGCCCCCCCCACCCCGCCCTACCCCGTGTGCTCTGTGCTGCTCTGTGAAGGGAGAGATTCTATGAGGGGAGACTTCCTATGGGAGGTGATGGTTGAACTTGGCCATCATTCCTGGGCCTTTGAGGAATGAATAGGAGTTTTCCAGGTGGAGAAGGAAGGAAGGGCTGTCCTGGCTGATGAACCGGCACATGCAAAGGTGTAGCTGAATGTTTGGGGTGATGTCAGTAGATCATTGCGGCTGGGTATGGGGTGTTGGGATGGGGCTCATAATCTAAATTAAGAAAGAGGCAGCTGGGGGCTGGGTTGGAAGGGGCTCCAGTTGCCGGGCTGCAGAGTCGGGCAGTGGTTCCTGCACGCGATGGACCTGGCATGGCAGGGCTCTTAAAGTCATGCTAAGGTTCCCCGTCTACCTTTTCAATAGGGCCTTTTTCTAGGCTGCAATCCACCTCCCCATTCATTCTCTATTTCTATTTTTTAGAGGACTGTAAACATCTGACAAACTCCTTGCCTAGTTGCTAAGGGCACAGAAGGCTTCCCTTCAGTTATTTAGCTCGTCGCAATACTGGGACTTGGAAGGCTACCAGTCCCTCTTTGCACTCTTTGTGGTAAATCCCTTCTGGGAATGCAGATGCGACATCTTGGAGGGCTTTTCTTGCAAAAGGTTTTGATGTGAAAGCGACCGAGTTATTAAAATAACTTAGTGGGCTGAAAAAATGCAGGCAGAGGACGGAGAATTAGGAGTAGCTCTCCCAAACGTAGCCTTTGCACTTTCGCCGCTTTGTTTCTCTTCTGCATCCACCTGGTTTCCTGCTTGGCTCTGCTTCTGGTCCCCTCTCCCTCTGGGGTGGCCGTTTATCTGAATGCAGCATTTATCAGCTCTGAGGAACGTAAGCTGGCTGCTTCCCGCTGCAGGTGGTGGAACTCAGTCAGGTTGGTCAGAGATGGAAAGGAGATGGGCCGTGGATTGTCCCTCGTGTTCAGCAGCCAGTATTTAGTAAGTGCTTGCTGTATACAGGGCACCGGGCTAGACTCAGTGACAAGTAAGATGTGGAATCCAGACTTTCAGAGCTAAAGGGGCCTCGGGAGGGAGTGGTCACTTCATTAAGTATTTCTCCATGGAGCATGCATGGCTTTGTAGGTACGTGAGAAGATTTGGGGTGGCACTTGGACGTTTTATTTTAATAGGAATTATTTTCGCATGTATTAGAGAAAGTATACCTAGCCCATTAAGCCTGTCATTTTGTGGTTATCATTGCTTGGAATAAAGCTGAAGCAGTGTATGTTTTTAAAAAGTCAGTCATTTTAAAGAAAAATATTAAGCAAATAAAGGTAAGTTGCAAAGGGGTGTGAGGGAACTTTTGGGGGTTCCCCAAAACGTTTTCTATTTCAATTGCCAGAACCCTTTGAGCTTCCACTTAAAGTTGATTTTTAAAAAGTAGTACTTGTTATATGTATTTTACGCAGAAATTACGGCAGCTGCAACCGGATGACTGAAACACTGTCCAGCCCAAATGTGCATTTTTCAAAGGATGAAACTGAGGCCCAGAGAGAGGCGAGACGTGGCCCGAGGTCACACAGTGCACTGAGGGAAGAATGGGGATCAAAACCCAGGGCTGGCGGCGCTCAACTCAAGGTCCACCCCAGATCCAGCCTGCGACCAAGGCCTGTGTTAACAGGAGGCTGGGGTGCGGCAAGGTCTGGAGCTGAGGCGGCCGTGGCGGGGGAATCTGAGTGCTGGTGACGTGCAACAGGTGTTCGGGCCAGGTCCACGAAGGTCTGGGTGGGGCTTGAGTTTGAGGCCTTGTGGCTGGATTTGCCTGCTGAGTTGTCAAGGAAGGTGGGAGTGGTGGACATGCCTGGTTGTGGCTTGTTACAGCAAAACAGATGGTCCTCAGGTTAGCAGGTCGGCACTGTGGGTTATTAGAGTTGCTAAGGAATACCCACTCCTGGGACAATATTCTGAAGACATCCCCATGGCAAGAGTGAGGGTTTAGAAGTTTCAGGATCAAAGAAGGAGAGTTTAGGTTAACTTAGGGGTTAAAGCATCGTGTGAACACTCCTAGGTGTCCGATGTTATGGTTCTCTCTTGTTGACTGCCTGCGTTTTGAGGGCTGACCCAGCTCCTCCGATGCCTGGTCTTATCTTTATGTTCATGGCACGCAGAGAAGCTGCAAGGTTCCTCAGCAGGTTGGTGGGGGTCTGGGGGTGGGGCGCTGGGAGCAGAGGCTCCAGGCTCAGGTAATGCAGCCTCCGCCAGAGAAGATGAAAGTCAGGCTTGGGTAAGTTAGGACAGTTCATCAAAGCCGCTGTGGGGTGTCGTGGCCAGAATTCGAAGAAATTTGGCTTTTTTGCTCCCATTTAGGGCACTGTCTGTCGGTTAGGCAGTTTGATTCCAGGTAGATTTGTTGGCCTTTTTCTTTCTTCCTCCTTCCCTTCCTCCCTCCCTTAAGTGGCTTACAGTGTATCAGGAAGAGTGGTGAGGACTGTAGTCGCTACCGAGCCAACACAGGAACATCAGCTAATGTTTAGTGAGCGTATATCAGCACTACGTTAAGCTTTTACTTATATTATCTCATTTACTTCTCGCAACAACACTGTGAGTTAGGTATGGTTGTTTAATAATCCCATTTTCCAGTTGTGTGTCCCCTGAGCTCGCTAGTGGACCACCTGCTTCAGGTATAGAAGTGGGTGTCTTCTGTCTGGAGGCATGACTGTCCTGCTAAAACGGAGGAACCCCAGACGGGTGTAGACAAATCATACCCGTTCTTTAACCGTCATGGTCTAGGAAGGTGATTTTAGAGACCTGCGTTTCCAAAGGTGCTTTTCAAAGAGTTTGCTTCCTATCAGCAGCCTCAGGGCCATTTTGGGGGCCCAGGTGGAGCCTGTCGGGTTTCAGGGAGGAAGGCAGGCAGACGCTGATGCAGATGCGGCCGGCTCCCTGGGCTGTTCATCACGATGGAGAGGCCGTTTCGGGGAACACCGCTCAGAAGCCGAGAGTGGAAGCACGTGTCTATTCCTGGACGCGGAAACCACTCAGTTCAGCAAGCGGGGCCGTGTCCCTGCTGTGTCAGGCCGGAGACAGGGCCCTGGGGATGCAGAGGTGGATGAGCTGCAGACGCTGCCCTTGAAGTTCAGGGCACAATAGTCAAGGTTTAGGTAGATTGAACCCTGATGGGTGGGTGCCGCTTCCCAGCCCATGATCTTGGGTAGGTCACTTAATTTCTCTGGGTCATGGTTTCCCCTTCTCTGAAATGGGGGTGGGGTGGGGAGGGTGACAGCATCTCTTTCAAAGAATCATGACGATCACCGAGCACATAGCATGAGTCTGCTCTTGAGAGCTGCTCCTCTGTCTCTCTCTCTAGAATGTTCTGTGCTGTAGGAGCAGGGTGGGGACACTACCTGTCTCATTCACCTTTCACTCACAGAGCTTGGCATACAGCAAACTTTGTGGCATGTTTGTTGGAAGAATGAATGTGACAGTGGCCTTGGAGAATTTGGAGTTTAGGCAAGTGGAGACCTGGGAAGGCGGGTCAGTGTTCTGGGCAAGGAGGGGGCACAGAAGGAGCAGAGGTGCAGAGGAGGGGAGGCTGGAGGCCTGGGCAGGGGTGAGGAGAACGGCCCGGCTGGAGGGTGGGTTTCTGTAGGGAGAGTTGGCAGTGGGACGGGAGAGGTCAGCAGGGCTGTGCTGCAGATCCTGACCACCAGGCGGATGCTGTCACTGAGGTTCTGAGGCTGTCTTTTGGGTGTGGGTAAGAGATGTTTGGCCTCGTCTTCTCCAGCCTGGTGGCAAGTGGAGGCCTGCTCTGCGCTGTTCGGGAGCTGAGAGGTACAGTCCTTCCCGCTCTTGGAGCTTACAGCCTGGTCAGGAGAAAAAGACACTGCAGGTGCAATGAGAACTTGATATAATTTGGACTTTGTGAGCAGATATAAATATTGATGTACAGCAGAAACTAACACAGCATTGTAAAGCTATTATACTCCAATAAAGATATTAAAAAATATTGAATTTTAAGTTAGGTAATTTTTTGCCCTATTTTTTTAATCTTTGGAGGAGAGATGAAATGAACTTTCCTTCCATCTTGAGCACATGTGGCACAAACTGTGATTTGCAGTCAGATCTGGTTTCAGATCCTGGACTCAGTATTTCTTACCTCGGTGGCCTTGGGCCATGTCACTTGATTTCACAGAAACTCTCTTTTCGTGTCTATAAAGTGTGAGAGTCCTTCTTCAAACATAAGACTTGAGGGTCGACTGGGATGGTCTCACAGAGCTGGGCCTGGACTAAGTGCCCGCTCACTGCTGGGCCTTTCCTTCTGGGAAGAAAGGTTGTAAAGAAGCCATGTGTTGGGTGTGGGGTGTGGGATTGTAAACTAATTTTGTTTTCTTTTCTGAACCCCTCAAATTTTTTCTTTGCTTAGCATGATTTTACTTTTATAATTAAGAATATGACTTATAAAGAAAAGCCCCAACAAGCAATCTGCTCATTTGGGTCCTTGCCTCTGCAGACTGGCCTTGTGCCCACTGGCGGCAGGTGCGGGACTCAGGAGCCCCATGCCCGTGGTGGGTGGATGCCATGTGCTGCTCCAAAGCTTTGAAACTTCCCAGGCAGCCAGAGAAAGGGAGATACTTGGACCCTGGTACATTTGCAAAACCGTTCGCTTACATGCTCATATGCATTTCCTGCAGTCCAGAAGCTGAGGCTTGAAATCCTCATTTGCTTAGGAAGAAACAAATGCAAAATGTCACCAGTCCTCTGCTCCAGAAAATCTGCTAGGTGTGAGCCAGCACTGGGGACTGTTAAGTCAATCAGCTGCATGGAGCATCTCATCAGGAAATGCACCTGCCCCGCTCTTGGTCTGAAATTGACACACCGTAGCCATCACATCACTGCACTCCAGCTGGCATTCAGCTTGGAATATGCCAGAGTTCAGTTAGCATGCACTGTTACCCAACCCACAACAGTTCCAGAAAGCCATTCTGCAATGGAAATCCTGCTTGATTTTCATTCTGTCACACACTATTCTCTGAGCACCTACTCAGCCCCAGGCACTGTGGTAGATCCCGGAGCACAAAGCTGACCTGACCAGGTCCTGGCACCTAAGGAGTGAATGTTCAGAGGAGGTCAGCTCTGGGAGGGCAAGGACTTCTGTCTGTTGGGTGGTCCCAGTGCTGAGAATTGTGTTCTTCAGAGTGGAGGCTTAATAAGCCTTTGCCAACTGGATGAATGATTGCGTGGGAACAAGTCAGTAGGTGATGCCAGCCCAGCATAGCCAGGGTAGCCCTGTCAGGAGGAAGTACGGGAGTTGTGGGTACCCTGAAGTGGATTATGGAAGCTTCTGGGGGAGGAGACTTGTGAGCTGAGAAGAAGACTATGTCCAGACTGAGAACAGGGCCTCTGGTCAGAGGGAGGCAAGGAGGCAGAACCCACATTGTTAGCAATCATGCCAGTCCAGTGAGATGCACAAATACACCTGTGTCTTCTGGGCCGTAGCTGGGTGTTTTCTTAATTGTATTTTCTGATTGTTCATTCCTAGTGTATAGAAATGCAATCAATTGTTGTATACTAATCTTGTATCCTGACACCTTGCTGAATTTATTAGTTCTAATAGTTCTGTGGGGGTTTTTTTTTGCGGGGGGGGCGTCGATTCCTTAGGGTTTTCTATACAAAAGTTCATGTCATCTGCAAGTAGGGGTAGTTTTACCTCTTCTTTTCCAATATGGATGCCTTTTATTTCTTTCTTCTGGCCTTATTGCACTGGATAAATCTATAGTATAATGTTGAGTAGAAGTGATGAGAATAGACATCCTTGACTTGTTCCTGAACTTAGAGGGAAAGCTTTCAGTCTTTTACCATTGAGTATGATTTAGCTGTGGGTTTTTGGTAGGTGCTTTTTATTTGGTTGAGGAAGTTCCCTTCTGTTCCTGGTTTGTTGAGTGTTTTAACCATGGTAGGGTGATATGCCTTTTCTGCACTGAGATGGTCCTGAGGATTTTGTACTTTGTTCTATTAATATAGTATATTAAACAAATTCATTTTGGATGTTAAATCAACTTTGCATTCCTAGGATTAATCCCACTTGGCCACGGTGTACAGTTCTTCTTATATGTTGCTTGTTTGTTTTTCTAGTATTTTGTTGAGGATTTTTACATCTATATTCATAAAGGATATTAGTTTGTAGTTTTCTTATAATGTCTTTGCCTGGTTTTGGTATCAGGGTAATGCTGTCCTCATATAATGAACTGGGAAGTATTCACTCCTCTTCTACTTTTTTGGAAGAGTTTAGCATTGATTCTTCTTTAATGTTGGGTAGAATTCACCCATGAAGCCATCTAGGCCTGGGCTTTCTTTGTATCTAGCTGTAAAGTTTGTTTAATACATAACAGTTTTCATCTCTGTTGTGGCATTACAGTTTTACCTGAATTGGAAAGGAATGGCTAACAGGGCCAGAGCTTTTAAAGGATAAATTTACATCAGATTTGCACCCTTTTTTTTTTCTTTTTTTTGTGGTACGTGGGCCTCTCACTGTTGTGGCCTCTCCCGTTGCAGAGCACAGGCTCCGGACGCACAGGCTCAGCGGCCATGGCTCACGGGCCCAGCCGCTCCGCGGCATGTGGGATCTTCCCAGACCGGGGCACGAACCCATGTTCCCTGCATCGGCAGGCCGACTCTCAACCACTGCGCCACCAGGGAAGCCCCTGCACCCTTTTGATATAAGGATGCATAGGCAGGAATGGTAGATTTTTTTTTCTCCCCAAAATCAGACCTTTGGCGGCATCATGACAAAGCTCCTTCCTTTCTAACCCATCTACCCACACCAGCCTTTGTGCTGAGCCTGGGTCAGCATCTCCCCTTTAATCTCATGGATGCTGTGAGGTGATTCTGTGGTCCCCTGTTCCAGATGAGGAGACTGGGGAGAAGGGAAGGTGCTCACCCAGAGCCATTAGCCAGTAAGTAGCGGGGGAGCAGACTGGCCTGGCCCCAGGCCCCGCAGGCCTTCCGTTGGCCCCTGATGACCAGAGAGAGTCACTGTGAGACTATTCTTTTTCTTCTCCATTTAAATAAAAAACTGTGCTCCAGAGCAGCATGCGTTAGGATCAGCTGGAGAACTTGTTAAACCTCGCGTTGGTGGGCCCACCCCCAGTTTCTGATTCGGTGGGTCTGAGTCGGGGCCAAAGGCTTTTAATTTCTAACAGGCTCCCAACTGGAGCTGATGCTACTGGTCCAAGGACCACACTTTGAGAACTGCTGTTCTAGGGGAGGCATCCAGACTAAGTTAAAATTAAAAAAAAAAACAATTATCCAGAGGCTGTAGGTGAAGCTATAAGAGACTGAATGGGACCTGGGGTGGATACAGCAGGCCTGCTTCTTGTCTTCGTTTTGGAGTGTGTGGGGGCCCATGCTGGCCTCAGAGGGGACCTGGTCACTCTGATGAGCCCATGTTCAGAGAGGACCACAGAATGAGTCTATGGCAGCTGAGCCTTAAGCCTTGGTGATGGCAAAAGGAGGTCTCTCACTTCCAGATCAAAATTCGGACGGGGGGGCCGCAAAGCCCCTAAGTCTGTTCAGAAAGCTTTCAGAACATATCCAAAGGAAAACAAAAACGGGATAATAAAGGTTTAACGTTTTCTGCGAACTCTGCCAGGTGTCAGGTGCTGTGCAAAGTGCTTTACCTGTGTTAAGTCATCTAATCCTCATAGGTGAGAGCTGTCATTCTCTCTACAGATGGGACGCTAAGGCTCAGGGAGGTCCAGTAACTTGCCCAGAGTCACCCAGCCAGGCAGGACCAGAGTGTGTGCTGAACCTGAGTCTCCCAGAGTCCCTAGAAGGCATCAGGGTAGTTTTTCTCTTTATGTAGATAGTGTAGTTGGAAACAAGAGGCCGTACACACGTGCATACGTGCATACACACACACACACACAGTGCTGGACTAGAGGAACCAGGATTCCAGGTTAACCTCTGTCATTTCCAACTGTGTCATTTAACTTTTCCATCCTTAGTTTCCTCATCTGTGGACAGTGAGGTTGAGTTATTATCTCCGAGGTCACTGAAAACCCCACGATATCATTTGTCGCTTCTTAGAAACCTTGCAGACAGCACTGGGAGTATTTAGATGAGTGTGTCTCTTGGTGGTTCAGTCGTTTGATAATCTCAGCCCCTGTGGACTGCATGCTGATTGCGGCCAGGCCCTGTGCTAGGACCTTTCCGTCTTTGTCTCGTGGAATCCTACGTCAGACTCCAGAAGCCATGAACTTGACCCCTCTGCTAGCTGCCTCCTGAGTCTGAGAGCAGTGACTCCAGACATATTTTAAGATTCAAGATTGGAATGCGGATAGTAACGTTTTGATATGTTAGCTTAAAAAATACCACTAATATGAAACAAAATCAAAATATACAGCTTTTGAATATCACCGAGTCTACTTAGAACTTTCATTGTGTGACAAATCAGTGCAGTGCTGTGGCTGAAGGTGCAAAAAAAAAAAAAAAAAAAATGTCATTAGGAAGGGCACCAGTCTCAGAAAAAGCAGAATCTGAGAAGCTACCATTATGAAAACATAGGACTCCTGGGTTGGGCCGGCTAACCTTGCCTGTGCAGGTCTAAATGGGTACAAGCCCCTTGGAAAGTTTGTGAGGTTTGGCCAGTGAACCCACTCCTGGGAAGGGAATAATTCTAAACATGCACAAAAGTGCCTGCAAAGCGAGGGTCAGTACAGCTGAAAAAACGTTGTTCACGTTTGTTCTACTCCCTCCAGTCTTTTTTCTCTCTGTGTGGATGAAATGGTTCCCTTCAAAAATTGGGACAATATTTTATATGCCATTCTCATTACTTAGTAAATATACTGCATTAGTTTCCTATGGCTGCTGGATGAAGGGACCACAGACTGGGTGGCTGAAACGACAGAAACTTATTCTCTCGCAGTCCTGGAGGGTGGAAGTCTGAGGCAGTGTTGATTCCTTCTAAGGCTGTGAAGGGGGATCTGTTAGAGGCCTCTCCCCCAGCTCCTGGGGGTTTGCTGGCCCTTCTTAGGGTTCCTTGGCTTCTAGCTGCATCCCTCTGATCTCTGCCATCTTCACACAGTGTTCTCCCTGTGTGCGTGTCTGTCTCCAAATGTCCCCTTTTTATAAGGACACCAGTCATATTGGATTAGGGCCCATCCTGATGACCTCACTTTAACCTGATTACTTTGGTAAAGACCTTATCTCCAAATAAGGTCACATTCTGAGGTACTGGGGGTTAATACTTCAGCGTGTAGATTTTTATAGGAGGGCGAGGAATTTAACCTATATCAAGAACATTTTTCAACATCATTGAAATTTTCTTCTGACATTGTGGCTTTCAAATGTTTTTCAGCTGGCATGGAATCCTTTTAACAAATGAAATCTTGAAGTCCATGTGAAACCCTCAAGTGCAGGTTAAAGTTGGGGAGGGAGAGTGGTGCCCAGGCTTTGGAGGAGTTCAGAGGAGAGCAGGGCTGGCCTCTGCCGTTGTGTGTGTGTGTGCGTGCATGTGCGTGTATGTCCGGGTGTGTGTCAATGAGTATTAATGATTAATATTAACTAATGGGATGGGTAATAGTTAATAATTATCCCCATTGTTCCCAGAGGGGTGGGGAGATAAGTGATTTTTAATCTCATCTTTATCTGTCTTGTTCACATTTTCCATAGTGAGCATGTAATACTTATTAATTAATTATATGTACTCATTACTGTTAATAACATTAATTAATAATTAAATTATGACTTAACAAGTTAACGCAACTCATGCCGTACTCACAACAGCCCAGCCCTGTGAGGTAGGTGTTATTACTTTCATCATTCTCCCAGGTGGAGAAACTGAAGGCCAGAGAGGACAGGTAACCTGCCCAGAGACACACAGCTAATGAGGGGCAGCTAGCTCAGTCTGATGCCACAGTCAGCCCTTGAGAACCCTCCACTCCACTGCCATTTCTGAGCTTCTGGACTGAGAAATTCCATCAGTGGAGTGTAGGTGAGGCAGGCTCTGTGCCGAGCATGAACAAAGTATTGGGTTTTGTGCTGTGTGATTTAACATTGTGTGTCCCCCTTTCATTTCAACTCAGGTTTCTGGGGCACCCCCATTTTTTTTTTTTTTCCAGTCCGTGGGGCTCTCACCACTGCAGCCTCTCCTGTTGCAGAGCACAGGCTCCGAACGCGCAGGCTCAGCGGCCATGGCTCACGGGCCCAGCCGCTCCACGGCATGTGAGATCTTCCCGGACCGGGGCACGAACCCACGCCCCCTGCATCGGCAGGCGGACTCTCAACCACTGCACCACCAGGGAAGCCCTGGGGCACCCCCATTCTAATCTGTGTCCAGTTGCAGACAACAGAAGCCACTCTCTTGGGTTCCTTTAAACAGAGGGGTGTCGTGCAGGGAAGCAGGTGCTGACAGCATGCTTGGAAGGTGGAGGAGTGGGGTTTGGGCTGGGCCTCAGGGTACCACCCCAGAGTTGCCCTCTGCGGAGCTGGGGGGGTTAGAAGCCACTGTCCCAGGGCTACAGCTGCAAGCAGAGAGGTGGCCAGACCCCAGGAGCACCAGAGCACCCCATGTCCTCCAGGCCCACACCAGCAGATGGGCACCTGGCACCAGCACCGGGTTGCCCATTTATCCTGGAGTCAAACCTTGTGTTTATGAATGATTGAATGAATTGAATGAAGGATGGAGTGTGAGTCCCATGTGAAACGCTAGCCCCGATGGAGCTGAGAAGTGTAGATCTCAGCTTGCCAGTCTCCGCAGTTGACGTTGGCACGTTTGTCCCCCTAGGGGGTCATTTCCTCAGGGTATGAGAGAGTATGGCCAGACCTCTAAAGAGAATTTTGAAGAGCTCCTGCCTCTAATCTTCGAATGAATCACTGATGTCCTGGAGCAAAGGACTTGAAGGGTTCGTACTTGACATGCAGCATGTGCTGTTTCCCGGAGTGTGAGTCAGCTTTGCAGGAACTGGGGCAGGTGTGTGGCGGTGATGGCTCCACAGGGCAGAGCCTTGTGCATTTCCTGAATCCCAGCGAAGACACAAGAAGTGCAGCTTAAAGCTGCTCTGGGACCTGTTAGGAAAACAGCGACAACACGCTATCTCTCAGCAGAGATGGGTGAACCCACGGGACGGGCACTGAGAACACATGCAAAGCTCCTGTCTGTTCACATGGAGGAGCGTGGAAGAGGCGGGGCTGCACGGGCTGTGTTCTGGGGCATAAGATGGGGAGTGCCACCAGGCAAGGGGACAAGCAGCCCCTTACTCTGAAAGTGTGGAGTCGGGTGGGAGGTGGGGGGAATAGCAGTTATCCCTCCCTTGTGGGGGGGAGAAGGGCCACAGAGTGGAGCAGAGGAGGCTGGAGGGAGCAGGCTGCGGAGTCAGGCTCGGTGGGATCAAGGGCCCCATTTCACCTCCTTGAGCCTCAGTTTCCTCAGCTGTAAAATGGGTAGTCAGCTGAATTCCATGAGCTTGTTACGGAGTTTCAGTACAAAACTGTTTAAATGCTGAGTGGCTACATGGTTTGTCGCTGTTGTTTGGTTTCTGCAGGCTGTTCACAGAACAGAGCTTTCTGGGTGCAGAGGACCTGCTGTCATGTGGGTTCTGGTCAGCTGATTTGTTTGTTTTTTCCTGGGCCGGCCATTTCTTAGGAATCTAGTTTCTTTACCTTAGTTTGGCTCTTAACTAGTACTAAGTTTCATCAAAAGTAAGAAAAGCAAGCAAGAAAGGGCTAAGAGTAGGGGTGGGCTGGGGACGGCAGGGGCCCTTTCTGGCTGTGTGAACATGGGCAGTGGCTCAGCCTCTCTGTGCTTCAGTTGTCTAATGTGCAAGGTATGCCAGATGAGCCTCCCTGTCAGGAGCTCGAGAGGGTTAGCGAAATGACTCTATGCAGACACTTAGCACGTTCTAATAGGTCCCTCATTGGTGCTTCCCTCATTCCTGCTCCTGGAGGGAAATATTATCACTGGGGTGCTGAAATAGGATCATTCCAAAAGTGCTTAAATATTCTCACGGTTATTTGGGTTTAAACAGACCAAAATATGGATTCGTAGATGCCTGCAGGAAACCAGAGCACTTCCATAAGCATTGAAGGGATGGTCCATTCACTGTGTAATTTTCCCCCTCCCACTATTTCTTAATTCCCAGGACACCAGTCTCTATCACGGTGTTAGGTGATGATTTGAAAACGTTTGTAAGAATTTCTGTGACAGCTAGCAGTTCTACTGGGCAGCGCTTTGGGAAGGAACCAGTGGACTGGGCTTTCAAAGGTTTGGGTTCAAGTCCAGGCAGGGGTGGGACTTTAAACATTCAATTACTGCTTCAAATATTTCTTGCGTTCCTTTCTCTGTTTCTTCTCTCTTCTCCTCTCATTATGCATATGTTACAGCTTTTGTAATTATCCCACAGTTCTGGGATATTCTATTCTGTTTATCTCAGAGTTGTTCTTCTTTAATTTGCTGTTCACTTTGGAAAGTTTGTATTGATGCATCTTCAAACTCACTGATTCTTCAGCCATGTCCAGTCTACTAATGAGCCCCTCAAAGGCATTCTTCATTTCTCTTACAGTGTTTTTGGTCTCCATCACTTTTTGCTCCTTTCTTAGGATTTCCATGTCTGCTGACATTAGCCATCTATTCTTGCGTGTTGTCCCCTTTTTCCATTAGTGCCCTTAGCGTATTGATCAGAGTTATTTAAGGCTTCGGTCTTCTAATTCCAATATCGCTGCTATATCTTAGTCTGGTTCTGATGCTTGTTCTGTCTTTTCAGACTTTTTCTGTTTGGTTGTTTTTTGTTTGTTTTTGCCTTTTAGTATACCTTGTAACTTGTTGTTGTTGTTGAAAGCTGGCCAGGAAGTATTTGGTAAAAGGAATCTGAACCGGTTCCCACAGAGGTTTCTACTCCTGGGTTTCTGCTGTGGTATGTTGTTCTCTGTATCTGCCTGTCTGCAGTGGTTTGCCTCATGACCTCGGTTCTCTGACGGATATAAGAAAAGTTACTGATTTTCAGTTTGTTCAGCTCTTGTCTTGTGATGACTCCAAAGTTCCTTACACACCAGACCAGAAACTAGAAGTTTGATTCCATTGTTTCTGTGTTCTCCCTCCTCCCTCCTTCCTTCCCTCCCTCCCTTGTTTCTTTCTTCCATTTTTCTTCCCTTCCTTCCTCCTGTGTAGGGGTCCCCTCCTTTTCACTGGGTGGAACTTTGCCAAAGTGGCCACAGGGCAGGTAACTGCACAGTATTGCCCTATTGGGGTTTCTCTGGTTTTTTTTGGTAGGGGAGGGGAGCTGGCATCCATGAGTGCAGGTGTGGCCTCTGTGGGTCCTTGACCATGAGTCCTGGTGTTTCAGAGTCTGCAAATTCAGAGAGGCCTCCTGTCCCTGAACTTGGCTGTACTCTACTTCTTTGGGACATATCAAGATGGACATGCTAGGACCAGGTGATGGAGGCTGTCCAAAGATCCCTGGGCTCTCCTGCTCCTGTTGAAGGGGTGTCCTCAGGGTCCAGCTGTTGCTTAGGTCAGCTCCAGCCATTCGCATGGTCTTGACCTCAGAGGTGACGATGCTGATTCTGTGACTGGGGTGACAATGGCAGGGGACGATGGCAGGTGATGCTGCCATCAAAAGGAAGGGGTGTTCTGACCTCCTAATACTTTTCTAGGGATTGAAGAGCGGTGGTCCTTGGAGAAATCTCACTATACCCTTCTTACAGCAGTTTTAAGGTGCAAAGGGCAGGTCTCCTCCGCAGCTGGTATGGAGATACTGAAAAGAGCAAGGGGGCAGGTGTCTGAGAGGTGGGAGCGTTGGGCTGGTGAGGCAGTCAGCATCCCGAGGTGGGGGCGGGGTGGGGCGGGGCTACTCGGTGCCGTGGTCCAGTGCCCAGCGCGGTGCCTGCATACAGGAAGTGAGCGGTGAGCTTGCGCTGAACAAATGAGGGAATGACGTGTTCACTCGGCTGAGCTCCTCTCTGCAACCAGCTACCCAAGGGCAAGGCCAAAGTCTTTGATGCTCATATCTTGTCATTTTGCTGAGGGCCACATTTGACTATGGGGGGTACCCATCTGTCACAGCAAGGGGGCCAGCTTGCAAGTGAGCCAGACCCGCTATCCCAGGCACTCGTGTCTCTGTCCACACAGAAGTCAGTTCTTACGTACTGATGCTCGGCTTCATGGTTGGGGGATTATTTTTACCAAGGACTCAGGAATCCTGCATCCCTTGAAGGATCTCTTGTGTCCTTCTGCCTGAACTTTGTAATTGTAAAGACACCCGTGGGCTGGGTATGAAAGAAGTGTATGTGATGCTTTTACAGATCAGCAGACGTCTGGGAGGGGTCCTGATGTCGCCAAGCACCTGCTCTGGGCAGGCACTTTGCTTGATACTGGAGAGTCAAGTGAGTAAGACGGTTTCAAAGTAGCTGAGAATCCGGCAGGGCAAGCAGACAAGGAGACGCGGCAATGGGGCGAGTTGGCAGGGGCCTCGCAAGGCATCCTCGGTGATGTGCGGACTTTCCCCTGAGGCAGTGGGACCACAGCAGGTTGACGTGTTGTTTGATTCTTACTGTTGTTGTTTTGATTATTTCCTAGGCAGGGGTGCAATGTGGGCTGACTCCTGCTTCAGGAGGCTTCCTCTTGGTGGCTGTAGCTGGGTGACTGGAGTCGGGGGGCCAGGGAGACTGCTTGGTAGTCCGCCAGGCTGCAGGTGGCAGGTGCGGGGAAAGGGAAGGATGCTAGAGGGAATCTGACAGGTGGCACCGTGGGTTTGGGCATTGCCCGTGAGGGGCAGACAGCAAAGTCAATGGTGGGAGGAGCGGCCCATGCCTGTGTGTCCCCCTGAGCTGGGGTTTGTCCAGTAGATGAGTCCATTCTTTTCTCTCCACTTGCGGAAGCAAGTTTGCCACCAGCCGGGTTCCCCACTGTGGGGACGAACTCCCAGGCCCCAGGCTTCACTTCACCCCCTCCTCTTTCTCTGTCCCTCTGAGCTCCATCCACCACACCAGCTGCAGTGCCTGGCTCCGGGGTGTAGAGTGCTATGTCCACACGTTTGGAAAAACACACCCACAGGAAACTGGTGCTGGCCGGCCCTGTCCCCATGGAGAGATGTCCCTTGCTGAGTACCTACTGTCTAGGACCTTTTCAACAGTGACAGCTCCACTTCACAGATGGGAAGACCGAGGCCCAGGGAACTCAGATCACAGACCGCAGACCAGAGTGACTGACTGGGATTTGCATCCAGGTCTGCCTGCCTCTTTTCTAACTGCGTGACCGCAGGCAGCTTACTTACTGTTTTGGGCCTCGATTCCTCCATCCACAAGATGGGGGTAACAATAGCACCTGCATCATAGTCATTGGGAGGCTTAGATGGGTTTGTCCTGTAAAAGGCTGACCGTGGGGCCTGATGAGGGGCATGAGCCTCGCTCTTCTTATGCCTCGTCCCCTGCAGGAGAGGAAGGTGGGGGAGTGTGATGGGCATCTTCAGGCTCTAAAGGGCCTTCTGTGTGGCGGGGGAGTGGGCTTGTTTGGGTCAGCTTCCAGGTGCTGGAAGGCACCGACAGCAGAAGTCCTAAGGAGGCCCTCTTTATTTGTGCGTCTCCGTGTTTTGGGCTTGAAATAGGAAGCGCTTTCTAAAGTAGGGATGCCCTGGAGAGCAAACGTTCTCATTGTGGTGGTGTCTTCCTGTCCCTGGAAGGACTTTCAAGAGAGGCTGGAAGGCCACGTGTGGCAGCTCCCACAGGGGAATGGCCGGGAAGAGGTGACCTGTGGGGCCTCTGGGTCCCAGGGTCCCTGCTCACTGACCTTGTCTTTGTTTGCGTTATTTTTTCATCACACATTGAAAAGCCCTGTTTCTGGGCCACTTCATGGCCTTCCAAGTACTGTCATAGCCATTGTCCCAGTTGGCCCTTACCAGTGTGCCGGTGGGGTCGTGCTGGTGACCTGACCAGTGGGAGTCTGAGGCTGCCCGCCGAGCTTCCCCTGCCAGGGCCCGCAGTCTCTGCCCTGCCACCCCAGGGCACAGCCCACACCCCCTTTCTCCTCTGCTTACCCCCTTCCTTCCAGAACAACCAGCTTTTCAGCAAACCCAGATGTGTGGCTTTTTAGTGTGTGTGTGTGTGTCTGTGTGTGTGTGTGTGTGTGAGCCTCAATTTCCTCATCTCTTAATCGGGAGAACAACCTTTGCGCTGCCTGCCCCTGGGGTCACTCTGTGGTTTGGCTGCAGTGAGGTGGACCGTGGCGGGCAGCTGGTAAACCAGACTCAGATGGGGCTCGCCTGCAGTGACTCGGGTGGCTCTGAACCCCTCTGAGCCCAGTTCCCTCGGTGGAACGATGGGAATGATGATCCCGTCAGCCTGTGGGCCTGCTGTGGGCGCACCTGCTCAGAGCCTGCCGATTCTGTGCTTCCCTTTGTTGTTGATAACAGGAATTCTGAAGCACCCAGGCCTTCCCGAGTCATTGGAGGCTCCAAGGAGCCTTCACAAGATGCTCAGGACCCCTTTTGGGGAACTCCGACATGGAGGCTGGAGAGGCAGGTCTGCGCATCTCAGAAATGCTTTCCTTGGACATTCAGGGTTTCCCCATCCTCGCTGGAAATGCTGAACTAGTGCGTGTGGTGTGTATGGACATTCGTGGTTTCCCCATCCTCGTTGGAAATGCTGACTAGTGCGTGTGGTGTGTATGGGATGTGTGTTGTGTTTGGAGGGTATGTGTGTGGTGAGTTTGTGGTGTTTGGTGTGCATCTGTGTGTGTGGTGTGAGTGTGGTGTTTGATGCCTGTGGTGTGGTATGTGTGTCTTCGTCAGCTTGGGCTGCTGTAACTGAACTCCATAGACTGCATGGCTTAAACAACAGGCATTTATTTCTCACAGTTGTAGAGGCTAGAAGTCCAAGATCACGGTGCCAGGATGCTCAGGTTCTTATGAGAGCCCTCTTCCTGGCTTGTAGACAGCTGCCTTCTTGCTGAGTCCGCACCAGGCAGAGACTATAAAGGCACTAATCCCCTTCACGAGGACTCCACCCTCACGATCTAACTTTTTCCCAAAGGCACACCTCCTAATACCATTGCATCGGACATTAGAATTTCGACATACGAATTTTGGAGAGAGACATTCAGTCCTTAGCAGTGCGTATGTGTACTCACTTCTCTGTGGTGTATATGTGTGGTGTGTGCATTGTGTGTGTGCTTCTGTATGATGTGTGCATTGTGGTGTGTGTGCGTTTGTGTGGTGTGTGGTGTATGTAGAACATTAACAGAAGCCACCCCTCCCTGTCACTAGAGGGACCCTCAGATGTTTGTTGGGTGCAAAATGTATAACCTGAACTAGAAAGAGAGGTCAGCACAGCGCAGGCCCTGTGGTTGCAGAGCCCGCGGCTGGGAGACTTGGCAGCAAGGGGCTTGAGTCCCATCTCAGTGGGAACGGGTGGCCCTCGGTGTAGGGAGGAGCTTGGCAGGGTCTTGGCTCCGGTGGCCCCTGGGATGAGAGGGTCCTAGGTGAGGGGTCAGCCAGCCCAGGCAGGGGAGCCCAGCTGCTGTGATGAATGACATCATTGGCCCGGCGGTGGGGGCCATGGGAGCCGAGGGCACCCCAGTGAGCTGGGGCCGGGCCCGTGGGGTCCGTGTGGGGTGGTGCACACCCCACAGCCTCTACAGCTCAAGGCAAGCTCTGCTGACTGCCAGGTGGGCTCAGGGGAGGGGTGAGTTCTCCTCTCCCCACTGGGCCCCCCCTCCCTGTGACCCCAGGCAGGCCTCTGATCTGTCTGGGCCTCAGTTTCCCCATCGGTAAAGTGATTCTGTCTCCTGTGGCGGCCCCAACCCTGCTGGACTTGTGGTCCTGGATGGTGGCTGAGAGTCAATCTGGTGAGGCTTGGGCTGCAGGGACACCCTGACCCTGCCTGTGGGGCGGAGAGGGCTTCCGGAGGAGGTGTGGCCGGAGTCGAGTGCGGGGCACGGTTAGAAGGTGGCCCTGTCAGGCAGGGAGAGGCACGGGCTGAGGACGGCAGGGGACGGCAGGTGTGGCTCACGGGGGCCACCACTGGTTCAGGCCGGGCAGTGGATCAGGGCCCAGCACAGAGGGCTGCTTTCTGTGGCCATGGGCACTGTCCCCTGCAGGTTGTCAGCAGGGAGTGGCGAGGAGGGTCATCCCACTGCCCCTGGAGCCTGGGGGGGCAGGCAGTGTGCAGGCCAGGAGACAGGGGAGGCCACAGTCAGGCCAGTGGGATGGCCAGAGCCTTGGGAGGAGGGGACACCTCTGAGAACTGGTGGGAACAAGGCTTGGTGGCCGGACACTGATGGTCAGGAGCCCCGGGGTCAAGGTGAGGACCGAGCCGCCACACAGAGAGCTTTGAGCAGGGCCCAGGGAGCCTGCCAGATGTGCTGTTCTGTCATCATTTCTAAGATGTGCCAGCTCCGGGCTGCTGGGGTCTGTCGCGGGACGCAGAGGCCCCGGCACTGTGGCCGCAGGCTGCCTGCTCTGGGGTTAGCCGTGGTGCCAGTCCTGGCGCCCACACCACCCCTGCGTGGCCCGCTGCACTTCATGGCTCGAGAGTCCTGGGTGAGGAGAGCACAGAGGTTGGTGGCGGAGCTGGGCTGAGCGACTGAGCCCAGCTCCTTCTGGGCCTCTTTATAGCCCTGAGCCCCAGAGCCCAGAATGTGTGTTAGGAAAACCCGACTCAGCTGACTTTATTACATCTCATGAACTTTTTTTTTTTTTAACTCCCACTGACTATCTTGCACCAACACTGTATAAGAAGAGTCTGGACAGGTAGCACCTTATTAATTTGCTGTAATTGGAGAATGAGGTGTCCTAAGAACGTTAGGCCTTGCAGGCTTTTTACGTATTAAAGGTAATACTGAAGGTAATAAAAGTAATTATTATTTTATTCTCTTATTTTTTGGGGGGGAAGGTATGGTAGAAAAATCTTTGCTCTCTTTTCATTCTCCTATCTGCGTGTTTGCCTTTTGCAGAACACCGTCTGCCGGTTTTTAGTTTCCTTCTGCTCTGGGCTGGGAGAACAGACAGCGCAGCTTGCTAGCACTGTGTGTAAATCATGAGATAGTAGGCTCTGAGTGAGGGGCAGGGGATTTGCCTGTGGTGTGGCGTGAGCTGGCTTATTACTGATGTGAAAGGAAGCAGGGAAAGAAGCAGGGCTCAGTGCTGAGAAGCTGGCTATCTTAAGTCATTCAACAAAGTGCTGAATGTGTCCCACGAGCGTTTTCCCCTTCATGCCCAGTGTATTCCTTTCCGGTGTCTGCCATAAAGAATTTCCACAAATGGAGAGGCTTAAAACGACAGAAATTTACTTTCTTACAGTCTTGGAGGCCAGAGTCCAAAATCTGGCGGTGTCAGTGGTGTCGGCGGGGTGCTGCTCCTTCTGGAGGCTCTAGGAGGGGACCCCCCGGCCTCCTCCAGCTGCATCACTCCAGTCCCCCCTCTCTCTTCACACGGCCTGCCCTTCTGCATGTTCTCTGCTCTGTGTCTCTTTCAAGGGCACATGTCACTGAATTTAAGACTCACCCTCATCGTGGATGATCTCATCTTGGGATCTTTAACTTGATTACATCTGCAAAGACCCTTTTTCCAAATAAGGGCATATTCCCAGGTTCCGGGGAATAGGATGTGAACATGTCTTTTGGGGACCATCATTCAGCCCACTGTGGTCCTCATCAGCCGAAAGCTGACCCCTGTTGCTCGGGGCCTGCTGCCCAACCAAGCATCCTCAGAGTTGCACTTAAATTCTGTCCGGGGCCAGCATCACCGGTGCGTGGTGTGGTTGTAGAGGCCGTCAGGGGGCTTCACTCTTGGTTTAATGCTCAGCGTCGTGGTCATGAGAAGCTGAATAGCTTTTGCAACAAGACCCTCGCATTTCCATTTTGCACTGGGCTGCACATTCCATACCTGGCCTTGACTCTGTCCGTGGTCTCTAGGCCCCATGTGGTCGGGCAGTTTACTCCCCTTGTCTCCCTCTGCCAGTGACTTGGGTAATATTTGATAGAGGTCTCAAATACCCTGTTTACTATTTCTTGCCAACGCCAATCCCAATTCAGAGTTATTTTATGTATTCATTTCCGTAGTCGTCTCCCTGGCTAGAAAGTTCTATGATGGCTGGGACGCTGTCTGGCCCTCCATCGCATCCCAGGGCTAGCGCAGGGCCACGCTGAGTATAACTTCTGGAGCGCACCTTCTCGGCTCTTCTCTCCCCGTGCTGTGGCATCGAGCAGTCACATCTCCTTGCTGAGACTCTCGGGCTTCTTGGTCAACACTGTGCTGTACCGTGTTCCGTGGGGTGACAGAGGTGTAGCAGCCAATACACAGTGCTACTGGCTGTCACTAGGGCCTGATTTTAATGGCTTTGGCTTTGACACCGTGTGGGCTGTGAGGGCAGCCCTACCAAATGGACGGTCTGGGGTCCCCCAGGGAAATGTGAGTGCGGGAGGGGCCGTTAGCTTATCAGGGCATCCCATTGGCCGCCTGACCAGCTCAGGCCTGGCCAGGCAGGCACAGAGGCCTGGAGGACCGCAGAGCACCATGCTTGGCTGTCACCTCCTCCAGGGGCTGTGCTACTCCCCCAGGCTGGCTTGGGCACCAAAACTGGGCCCAGAGCTAACAGTTCTGGGCAACCAGTGCTGTGCTAGTCCTTGGGGTGGGGAGGGAACCACTAGCTTTTAGGGAGTCTAAAAGCCCAGTTTTCAGAGTGCGGTCCTTAGACTCTGCTCCTGAATCACCTGGGTGTGTGGATGAGACATCCAGGTCCCCTGGCCCCCTCCCCACAGGCCTCAAGCTTTGAGCTCTGTGCTCCCCCGGAATCCTGCCTTTGAATCAAGCACCAGGGTGACTGAGGCTCAGTCACACTTGCAGACCGAGGTCTATAGTTGCTTAGATGCCATAGTCCCATCTTGAGGAGGCCAGGACTGGACCAGACAGAGCTACTCAATGAGGGGTGGTCACCTGGGAGCCTCACCTGGGAGCCTGGGAGACATGCAAATCAGATTCCTGGGGGTGGGCCCAGGACTCCGTCTTAACAAGCTTCCAAGTGATTCTGATGCAGCCGCTGTTGGAGAAGCCCTCGGTCAGTGTTGTGAATGGTGGGGCATCTTCGGGGTGAGCAGGTGCCCGGATCAGGGAGGGAGGCATCAGCAAACGCTACCTGCCATCGTGTTTGAGTGCCCCAGGCAAGGGGGCACCGGCCCCTCTCTCTCTGCTGACCTGGCTTCCTTCCTCCCCCAGGGTCCCAAGTGATGGTGGTTTACGCAGAGGAGGAGCTGAGACTGATTAGCACGGTGGAGCTGGGAGCGGCGCCTGCTGGCTGGCGGGAGTGAACACAGGATCTCAGCATCTCAACCTGAGAGGAAGCATGTCTAAGAAAGGCCGGAGCAAGGGCGAGAAGCCTGAGATGGAGGTGGACGCGGTGCAGATGGCCAACGAGGAGCTGCGGGCCAAGTTGACCAGCGTTCAGATCGAGTTCCAGCAGGAAAAGAGCAAGGTGGGAGGGACAAGGGCCTCCTGGCTCAGGTGAGGGGTGGGCTGTGAACTCCCGGGGGACAGACTGCCCCCGAGGTAAGCGTGAAGGGTGTGTCCCAGGGCTGGGGTGGGGTTGGGCGCTCCGCCTCTCTGAGCCTCAGCTTGCCTCGCTTTAAAATGGGTATAACATCAGTGGTGGTACAGAGACCACCTGGATGCAAACCCTGTCTGCTTCCCGCCC
>NW_020172818.1:12779484-12813861 GCF_003031525.2 Neophocaena asiaeorientalis asiaeorientalis | reverse complement strand
GACCCTCCCCGACATTTGGCTCTGATCTCGGACAAGGTACTTCACTCTCCACGCTGTAATTTCCCTCACCTGCAAGATGGGATCATAACAGTACCACCTGATGGGCCGCTGTGCAGGAGTAAGGATGTAAATACGTATATCAAACGTAAAGCAGCGGTCTCCAACCTTTCTGGCACCAGGGACCGGTTTCGTGGAAGACGGTTTTTGCATGGACAGGGTCGGGGGGAGGGTACAGGTGGTAATGCGAGCAGTGGGGAGCCACGGGGAGCGCCAGGTGAAGCTTCACTCGCTCGCCCGCCGCCCACCTCCTGCTGTGCGGCCCAGTTCCTAACAGGACCGGTACCGGTCCACGGCCTGGGGGTTGGGGACCCCTGACATAAAGGGCTTGATTTGAAGCCTGGCTCTGTGATGGGAGCTGTTTTGCTCTCGTAAGGCAGGTATGAGCTTTGGAGCCAGTCAGTACGATGCCCCGTTGGGTGCCAATCAAAGTGTCAGCGTGCTGGGCAGCCAGTCACAGTGGGAGGAGCCCAGGCTTCCTAATCATTCAGACCTGGCTTCAGACCTCACCTTGACCCCCGACTGCCTTCACGATCTTAGACAAGTGACATAAAGTCTCTGAACCTCTGTTTTCTCACGTGTAACATGGCATCATGATAACCACCCAGTTTAAGGTTGTCTTAAAGATCTTAGGTAACGTAAGCAAGAACAGCCCATCCGGTGCCTGGGCGCTGCCCCAGTCCTCCTTGTTGGTGTGGTTCTGACCTGGGCGGTTTGAGGGCAGAAGCAGGCGGGGTGGAGGTGCTCTCCTAGCAGGGTGGAGCCGCCATTCGTATGAGAAGAGGAGGACGGGGTTAGGGCTTGCTCCTAGGGGCCCGACTGAGGGGCTGGCCTTACACCCCAAGCCGTGAAGGTACCCTCCGGCCCTGCCCACAGCACCTGAGGGAGGGGAGGGGCTGCTTGGGGGAGGGCAGCAGGTGTCTGGTTGAGAGCTGGGACTCTGGTAGCAGCTGCAGTGCTGAGCGGGGTCCAGCTTCTGGGTGGGGAGGGGCTGGGGCTTGGTCCTTGGCTCTGACCCCAGCTCAAGACAGCTACATGGAGAGCAGAGGCAGAGCCCCCGACCTGGGATGATGAAGACTGGGCTCCTGGAGCTTGGGGACACACGTGCTGCCTCCCATCCCCAGACACTCAGAGTTCCAGGGCCAGTGCAGCCAAGGTGTTTCAGCACAGTTGCTGGTGGTGCCAGCCTGTCCACATCCTGTCCAGCTCAGGAAGGATTTGCCTGCCAGGATCCCCTGGGTTGTCAGCTGCACAGCTGGGCCTAGAGGGGCTGACCAGGCAGTAGCAGCAGCAGCTGTGGTTATGGGGAAAGCCGCACAGCCAACGTCATTCGGCCAGGTCTCCGTCCCACCTCCACCACCTAACTCGCCTTGAGGCCTTGGGGCAAGCCAGGTAGCTGCCTTATGCCTCAGTTTCCCTATTTGTTAAATGGGGACATCTGATGTGTCTGCTTCCCTGGGTTGTTTAAGGAATAAATGAGAGAGTCATATCCGGAGCCTGGGCACTGCCTGTCACATGTCGTTACTCAGCGGTTGGCAGACACTTACGCGTCTGCTACACAGGCCACACCAGGTACCTTAGAGGGCCTCCTGACCCTCATAGTGACCTGTGAGGTCAGATATGGCTTTCCCCACTTTATAGGTGGGCAAACTGAGGGTTGGAGAGGAGAGGTGGCTGGGCTGCCATAATAAAGTACCACAGACCGGGGTAGGGGTTCAACAGCAGAGATTTATTTCCTCACAGTCCTGGAGGCTGGGAGTCTGAGGTCAAGGTGTGGGCAGGGTTGGTTTTTCCTGAGGCCTCTCTCCTGGGCTTGTAGACGGCCGCCCTCTCCCTGTGTCCTCACATGCTCTTCTCTGTGTGTGTCTGTGTCCTAATCTCTTCTTGTCAGGGTACCAGTTGTATTGAATCAGGACCCACCCCCATGACCTCATTTAACTTAGTAACCTCTTTTAAGACCGTCTCCATATACAGTCACATTCTGAGGGTCTGGGGGTTAGGACGGCCACTCAGGAATTTGGGGGGACACAGTTCAGCCCATCACAGCAGGTGTGCACGGTCACAGGTCACACAGGTGTTGGCACTGGGTTGGAAGCCAGGCCTACAAGGAACCCAGTCTGTGCCTCCCCAGGCACCTCCTGCCTCTACGTGCCCTGGCTGCCCGTTTGCTCAGCCCAGCCACCCCGTGGCCCTGCCGGGGGGCTTATCCAGGCCGCCACTGGGAGAGTTTCTGTTCTCAGAGAATTCAGCAATGTGCTTACTGGCTGGTATGAGAAACATGAGTGTAAACTTCGTGATTGCGTTTAACCGCTGTTTCTATATGATCTCATGATAACTGTTGCTGACGTATTTACGGTGTTGTTACTTTAGCAGAGGAGTCCCCATTGAACACCGCAGGGCGAGGGCATGTGGGGAACGTAGCCCCCAGCCCCCCGCCCCGTGCCTGTGCTCTGGGCCTGGGCTGGGCGTTTGGAAGTGACTCAGAAACGGCCTGCCCTCAGGCAGGCTGGGTGCTCATATACTCAGGGAGCTAGCCGGATGACAGTACTTGGCATGTTGCACCAGAGCTTTTAGGAAGCCATGCAATGGTCAGAGTGGCCCAAGAAAGCTTTGCAGGGGTGGTCTGGAGCTGGCTCTGAAGGATTTTGCTGGCTGGCACAAAAGGGAGCAGGGCTCACACCGTTCCAAGTGTCTGGCATCACCTGGGAGTATGCTCGGCACCAATCAGGGTGCCAAGGCCACTGGGGCAGAGACCCTGACTTGTTGAGGCCCATGGCCTGGAGTGGGTGGGGGCAGAGAGGGCAGTGGTCAGCACATGGGCCCAAGCCAGGCCATGAAGCTTCCGGCTGCTGCCCACCGCTCACCGAGCTGATGATTCATTCGTTCTTGCAATGAGCAGCCCACCCTGGTCTGGATCTACACTGGGCCAGGGACTAGTCCAGCTACAGAAGTGAATCAGGCTTCATCTTGCCCTGCAGGGACTGCCAGCTGCAGTGGGTAGGCCGGGAGAGTTGGAATTTGGGTGTGATCTGTGTGGTGATGGAGGGAATAATGCAGGGCTCTGGGAGCCCAGGGGAGGCCCTGACCCAGTCGGGGAAGCCTGCCGGGTCTCCTGGAGAATGGAGGGAAGGTGAGGCACAGGGACTAGGCAGAGGGACCAGCTAGCCTAGGAGCCGGCACCCACGTGGGGTGGGGGGTGGGGGGAGGGCCAGTGCCCCAGACCCGCGGCCACCCTCATGCCCCAGGGAGTGGATGCTGTCATTCATTCTTTACAGAACTGCCAGGCCCCTCAGCCTTTCATTCTTTCCTTTGCTCAGTCCGTGGCTAGTTATTGAGCACCTACTGTTTGCCATGCTGTGTCCCAGAAGCTGGGTTGCCCTGGAGATCCTCTCCTGGAGCTAGTATCTAATGGGGGAGGTAGGGAACAAAGGCCAGGAGATTAGCATGTAATATTTATTCCATAGTGAAAAGTGCCAAGAAAGTAAAGCAGCAGAAGCTGGTGGAGAGTCGTGGGGCTGCAGTGGGGGTGGCTCTTTTGGGAGGTGGTCAGCAAAGGGGTGCTGCAGGGGGTGGGAGGGCAGGTCCTGCAGAGGCCTGGCTGGGAGCATTCCAGGCAGAAGGGCCAGCTTGGGGAAAGGCCGCAGGCGGGAAGGTGCCTGCATGTCTGAGGTGCAGCAGCCAGGGACGTGGCTTGAGCTGGGTGGTCAGGGAGGAGGACCGGAGAGCCATCAGCCGGGGTCAGTCCTGTGGGCTGGGGAGGACGTGGGCTTGTATGCTGGATGCCACGAGCCCTCGAGGGTTTTTTTGGTTTTCTTTCGTATTTTTACATGTATCAGTTCAGTCATTTATATCACTATGAACACTATTTTACACTTTGGCTTATAATCCAATACCACTTTATTTTGTTGCTCAGACTGTTCTAGTTTGGCCACGGGAATCTCTTTCAGTTGACCCCTGTGCTCCTTTGCACCCCATCATTGTGACATTTATTTATTAATTTATTCTTGGGTACACCCTTACTTTCCAGTCCTGTAAGGTGCTCCAGGTTCGTCTTGTATATTCCCTGCCCCAGTCTTAGAGCCACTCATTTCTCCAAGGAGCCCTGGTCCCACTTATTAGAGAATGGCATGAGAAACCAGGATCTGGGCACTGGGTGTGCTCACCGCTGCTGGCATGTCGTTGCTTCTAGGCTTAGCTGACAGAGCAAGGAAGTGTATGCGTATATACTAACCGTGTATGTGTACATATCTAAAATATTTCTAAATGTAGCATCTGTATGTATATTAAGTTAAACATGAGTTCTTACCGATGTCCCCAGGCTAATCCACCAGCACCTGGATCCTCTGGCTTCCTCTCCTTGCTCATCTGTCCTCCCTCCAGCGGGGAGGGCCTGACCCCACCACCCATTTACTTAGTTACTCAGCACTCTAGTGGTTTCAGAACGGTTAACCCGCACCCCGTGGATTCAGAGGGCAGTAGAGGGAAACCTTCTAACGTGTGTGTTCAGAGGCCTGTGCTGGCCGCTGGGAAGGACTAAAGGGCGAGTGTGCGGGGGCAGAGACAGGGCGATGGGTGAGAAGGTGACTGCCACGGTCTGGCAGAGGGCTGCTGCCTCTGGCTTGGACCAGGGTGGTCGCAGGGAACGGGGAAAAGTGGTCTAGGCCTGGAAGTGGAGACCCAGCGCTGACAGATGGACTGAGGAGTTGGGGAAGGAGCCAAGTGGAGGCTGACTTCACTGTGCCCACTGGGGTGCTGGCGGTGCTGTCTCAGAGTTCTCCAGGCCAGCCCCTCCCACCTAGATGCCTGCCCTTTCTTGGTCACTTTGCTCTTGCCACATTTAGAGCCCAGATGCTGAGGCAAGGCTGGTAAGGGCCCCTCTCTCCTGCTGCACCTCTGGACTTGGGGGCGGGGCACAGCTTGGAGGCAGCTGGCGAGTCAAGTGGCACATGACTTTCGTAGACCTGCTCCACTCAATGGAGTAAGGAGCGGGTGCTCTGTGCCCACCAGGGGCCACCCCCGCCTCACTGTGCCACACCTGGCTCATGGCGCTTGGGCTCGGCCCTCAGCTTTTCTAGGCAGAGCTGCTGGGACCCAGCAGGGCCTTCTCCCGCAGCCCATCCACTGTTAGCCTCCCTGCCCTACACACGGGTGTCACGTGGCCCATCTCAGCTGGCCCCCTCTGCCCCTCCCAGGGGCAGGCCCGGCCTCGCCCAGGCTGCCGTGCACACAGCTCTGCTCACGCTGGCCACATTCCTCCTTCCTTTACTGCCTGGGACCAAACTCCCCTTTATCCGCTCATCCGCTTTCAGCTTTCCTCCTCCCAACAGTCTTTAAGACCAGCTGTTGATAGCCTTGTTTCACAGGGAAGGGTCAGGAAGCTCTGGGAGGTTTGTATAGTCAGGGTTCTTCAGAGAGAAAAAGAACCAGTAGGAGAGAGAGCTGGAGAGGGATTTGGTTTTTTTCAAGAAGGTGGCTCACATGGTCATGGAGGCTGACAAATCTGAAATCTGCCGGGCAGATAGGCTGGAAATTCGAGGAAGCATTGATCTCACAGTAATGAGGCAGAATTCCTTCCTCATTGGGGGACCTCAGTCTTTTCTCTGAAGGCCTTCAGCTGACTTGGTGAGGCCCACCCACATTATAGAGGGTCATCTGCTTTACTCCAGGTCTACTGATTTAAATGTTAATCACATCCTTAAAAATTCCTTCACAGCAACATCTAGACTGGTGTTTGGCTGAATGACCTGGTACCACAGCCCTGCCCAGTTGACACGTAACATTAACCATCTCGAGGTTAAGTCGTTGCAGAGGGAAATGCACTCGTCAGTGCAGATTCGGATTCCGACAAGATCCCAAATCACCGTCAGCATCCCAGAAAGTTAGAACAGTGTTGCCTCCTTAGAAGGAGAATGCCAGAAGCATTTAGTTCCTCCCTGGGGAGATCATGTTAAATATTTAAAGTTCAGGCTTCCTGGCACTCAATCCCTTAGGAAGAGGCCAATTCTAGCTCTCGGGTGAGATGAGCTCTGTGACAGGTCCGGTCCTTGTTTTATTTCTGTGATTATGCGTGTTTGATGTAAGGAGACATTGATCTTGTATCTTTGCCTGGCCAGGTTTATTTGCTCGTTTCCCTGCTGTTATGAGTAAGGATTTATCAACCCGAGTGACATCGTAAAACTCCTCACCTAAAATTAATTTCAGCATGTTGGTATTCTATAGACTGTGGTCTGGGGGAAATGTTGCCACCTTGGAAGCAGCTCATCCATGAGAGACACATTTGTTTCTGTTCTTCGGAGATTGCTGTAATTTGGAAAACGAATGGGTTCCTGTGGAATGTGTGTAATTGTGTGATATTTGAAATAAAAAGATCGAATAAAGCCTTTTGGAGTGTTTGAAGAAGACACTCCCTTGGCATATTTTACAAATAATGTTTTGTTTGCTGAATAGACGAATACCTTCTGGTGGGGTTAGCAGCCTGGCACCTGCAGACCACTGGCCCTGGGGCCAGGCGCCTGGGGGTGAAGCCTGGCTCTGCCCCTTGGCAGCCCCTCATCCCAGGCAGGTCACCAGCGGCGCACCTCTGATGCTTGGCTGCCTTGTGGCAAAGCAGTTACCTCCTTCCTGGCTGCTGTGAGAGCTTCGTGTAGAGGGAAGGGTCACAGAAGCCCCAAGCCCGGGCAGGAGAGCCACTCAGCAGTGAGGGCACCTCCACCCCTGCCCCTCTCTACGTCCACCTGCTCGGCCTCCTCTAACTCCAGAGTTCAGGGCATGGGCACTGGAAATGTGTTTCTGGTTTACAATCTGTTCTGCTCTGATGAGACAGATGATTTCTGCGCGGCATATCTTGTGACTGATAAACTGCCCTTCCTCGTAAATCTCCAAATTGGAAGGGATGTCAAAGCCTTACTTTCCTCTCCAACACCCTCAGATGTTTTTCCACGGCTGGGAACATCTCAACAAAATAGTAGGGAAGACTCTGCGTGGGACTGATGGAGGTGGCGGGAGGGGGAATTGGAGTGCGGGGACCGGGAGAGGGTCTCAGGGGCCGGTCGCACACGAAGGGACACGGGGAGGTGGCGGCGGGCCTGGCTGGCTCCCCTAGCCTGGACCCTGACCGGCTCTCCCCCCGCGGCTGCAGGTGGGCAAGCTGCGCGAGCGGCTGCAGGAGGCCAAGCTGGAGCGCGAGCAGGAGCAGCGGCGACACACGGCCTACATCTCGGAGCTCAGGGCCAAGCTGCACGAGGAGAAGACCAAGGAGCTTCAGGCGCTGCGCGAGGTGCTCATCCGCCAGCACGAGCAGGAGGCAGCGCGCACGGCCAAGATCAAGGAGGGCGAGCTGCAGCGGCTGCAGGCCACGCTGAACGTGCTGCGCGATGGTGCCGCCGACAAGGTCAAGACGGCGCTGCTGGCCGAGGCGCGTGAAGAGGCTCGCAGGGCCTTCGACGGCGAGCGCCTGCGGCTGCAGCAGGAGATCCTGGAGCTCAAGGCGGCACGCAAGCAGGCGGAGGAGGCGCTCAGCAATTGCATGCAGGCAGACAAGGCCAAGGCGGCCGACCTGCGCGCTGCCTACCAGGCGCACCAGGACGAGGTGCACCGCATCAAGCGCGAGTGCGAGCGCGACATCCGCCGGCTGGTAAGTGCGCTGCCCTCTCCCCCCCACCGGCTCGAGTGCGTACCTGACCTTCCGCACACGCAGCCCATCCTCCCTGCAAACATGCACCCTGCTCCCTCTTACACACAAGCACCTTGTCCTCCCTGCACACATGCAAACCCTCCTTCCGCACACACGCAGCCCATCCTTCCGTGATGCATGCGCCATGTCCTTTCCACAGCAAGTGCCCCAGTCCTCCCTCACGGAGCAATAAATGCCGAGTTTTGGGGACCCACTGTGCTCCAGGCATGGTTCTAGACCCTGGGGTTCCAACAAAGCCCCTGCCATCCTGGGCGTGGAATGGAAGCTTTGGCAGGTCTCTCCTGTCTCTGGAAGACACCTAAGAAATTTAAGGACTGGAGTCAGAAGGACCAGGTGTTCTTTTTGGAGGCCTGGTCCAGCTGTCCATCCCTAGACTGGTCGCCAGTCAGTGACAGAGCATCAGTTCACAGCTTAACAAGCCAGTACCAAGAATGGCAGAAGAGATGCACTGTTTTTAAATGTCTAATGTTCTTTTTGGAGGCCTGGTCCAGCTGTCCATCCCTAGACTGGTCGCCAGTCAGTGACAGAGCATCAGTTCACAGCTTAACAAGCCAGTACCAAGAATGGCAGAAGAGATGCACTGTTTTTAAATGTCTAATGTATAGAAAATCTAAGCACATACCGATACTAAGTTCTCAGAAGTATTCCCCAGCCCCTTTTCCCTTTGTGTGTGTAGGGGCGGTGTTATCACATAATAGGAAGAGAAGGCTTTGGAGAAAGTCTCTTCTGGGTGTGAATCCAGACTCCCTCACTGGTTAGCTGTGTGAGCCCAATCAAGTTGCTTACGGTCTCTAAGCCTCTGGTGCCTCACCTACAAAAGGAGGAATAATCACGTATCTGTTACAGCATTACGAGAATTAAGTTAACTAAAGCATCTATCTGGAGCTTATAGATTGTGTAATAGAAGACATGTAAAATATGTTCCTCTGTTACAGGAAATGTATATTTAAGGTAAATAAAATGGGAGAAAAACAAGTATTTGCACAAGAGACAGACTGAGCTTAATTTAAAACAAACCAAGGACTTGGTGTCTGTTTCCATTTCAGTGCCAAACAGAAGTATCCCCAGCTCAGGTAGTCTCAGTGTGTGGGGGCCACTTAGGAGAATAGAGTGAAAAGAATAAATGTCCATTTCTCCAGTTCTCCACGCATTTGATAAATGTCCCTTGTCAGACAGGCCTCTTGGCAACGTGTTCAGAAAGTGGCCTGCGTTTTGTTTCTTTGTCAGCTGGATTGGATTAGAAATGCAAGAAGGCTTCCAGGCTTCCGCTTACACATTTAACATGCCTCTTAAGAAACAGTTAAGAAGAAAAGGCAATTATGGTCAATGTGGGGCTATTGGACACATTCTTTTAGACCAGTTAGGATTAGGTCTGAGAAGACTCCCCCTTCCCCCCAATACACAGGGACTTAAAATCTGGAAGTTATTTCTCTTTCATATACAAGGTCTGTAAAGTGCTCCACAGAGTAGGGTAGGCCACAGGGCCTCTTACCTCTCCCCTCAGAAGGGGCTCTGGGATGTGGCCATGGTCCTCATGGCCCCTCATGCCATGGAGTGCCAGCCATCACATCTGCATCCCAGGTTGGCAATAGGAGGGCAGATGAAGGAGGGTATGGTCTTCATTTAAAAGCACTTTTCTTTCTGGAGGTTCTATATACTTCCACTTCCATCTCTTTGGCCGGAAGTTACTTGCTCAGCCTCACCCAGCTGCAAGGGGAGCTGGGAAATGCATGGCAGCTCCTAATAAATCCTGGTATGGCACTCTGTTCATTTCCTAGGGCTGCTATAACAAACTCCATGGCTTATAACAACAGGAATTTATTCTCTCGCAGTTCTGGAGTCTAGAAGTCTGAAAACAAGGTGTCAGCAGGGCTGTGCCCCTCTGAAGGCTCCAGGGAAGAATCTTTTGTTTGCCTCTTCCAGGCTTGGGTGGTTGCCGGGAATCCTTGGCGTTCCTCGGCTTGCAGCTGCATTACTCCAGCCTCTGCCTCCACATGGTCTTCTCTTCCCCACGTGGCTGTGTCTTGTCGTCTTCTTATAAGGACACCAGTTACTGGATCTAGGGCCCACCGCAATCTGTTATGATTTCATCTCAGTTATATCTGTAAAGACCCTATTTCTAATAGGATCACATTCTGATTTTCCTAGTAGACATGAAATTTGAGGGGGACACCATTCACCCCACTACAGGTACCAAGGAGGAGACGAGAATGGATCTTGGGGTAGCAGCTTCTTTTTCATTCTTTGATGCTCCAAACTTTGCAAATGAAGTGGAACTAACAGAATTATTCACAGATTGGTGGGTTCGTTGGGAGCTGGCTAAACTGAGGTCTTCACTGAGACGAGTGTCCTGATGGATGTGACTGCTGAGAAATGATTAGATTCTGTGCCTCTGGGGCTGAGAGAGGGCATAGTGAGGGCTTTGCAGGGGCTGACCTGAGTCTGAATCATGGATCTGCTTCTGACTAGTATGTGGGCACATTCACCTCTCAGGACCTCAAGCTTATCTGTAAGATGGAGTAAATAATGTCTACTTTGAGGGTCTTTTGAAGACTGAGAGAGAGAGTGTCTCTTAAGTACAAATGTAGTCCCGAGCTCACACTAGCATGTAAGTGAAAAGTGATAGCCGTCATCCAGACTGTTGTTCTTTCCCTAAGTGTATGTCAACTAGAATCTTATGGTTGCAAGTGACAGAAATTCCACCTCAGACTAGCTTAAACCGCGAGTCTGTCGGCTCTCATGACTGAAGTAGCAGGACTAGCCTCAGGCATAGCTCCAGTGGCACTAATGATGTCACCCCGGACCCAGGTTTCTCAGGCTCTGCTGTGTCCCCGGATGCGTCATTCTCAGGCTCTGAGCTCTCAGTGTGCTGGTGAGATGCCACCACTGTGCCGGACCCCACATCCTCACAGGAAACAGCCCAGTTGATTTACAATGTTGTGTTAGTTTCTGCTCTACAGCAAAGTGAAGCTGTTATACACATACATATATCCACTCTTTTTTAGATTCTTTTCCCACATAGGTCATTACAGAGTATTGAGTTAGGTTCCCTGTGCTATACAGTAGGTCCTTATTAGTTATCTATTTTATATATAGTAGTGTGTGTATATGTCAATCCCAATCTTCCAAGTTATCCCTCCCCCCCCTTCCCCCTTGGTAACCATAAGTTTGTTTTCTACATCTGTGACTCTATTTCTGTTTTGTAAATAAGATCATTTGTACCATTTTTTTTAGATTCCACATATAAGTGATATCATATATTTCTCTTTCTCTGTCTGACTTACTTCACTCAGTATGACAATCTCTAGATCCATCCATGTCACTGCAAATGGCATTATTTCATTCCTTTTAATGGCTGAGTAATATTCTATTGTATATATGTACCACATCTTCTTTATCCATACCTCTGTCAAAGGACATTTAGGCTGCTTCCATGTCCTAGCTATTGTAAATAGTGCTGCAGTGAACACTGGGGTGTGAGAGAAGCTCTTTCTTAGCTCCTAAGGAGAAACAGGAGGGTCCTAGCAACACCCTCTTCTGGGCTGTTGGCTCTGATTGGGTCATGTATCCATCCCTGAACCAGTTACTTGTAGGCGGTGGAGCCATGCAGGTGATGTGAGCCAATCAGGGCCTGCCCTGGGAACTTGGAGTGATTTCAGCCCCACCCCTCTCCTGAACCACATGGTGAGAGTGGGAGTGTGGGAGAAGGGGAAATGGATGCTGGGAGGCAACCCAGGAATGTCCAGCACACTCAGGTGTTGGGGTTTGGGGAAGCTTGAGAAGCTCATTGTCAGAGGTTTACACTTCCTCAGGTCCTCAGGGCAGGGGGCAAGATCACTAAGGGCCCAGCCTGGGGGCAGACCAGAGTCGACAAATAGAGTAGCTGTGTGAGCTGGCAGGTCTCCTGACCTCTGGAGCCTCAGGACTCTGGCTGGGGAAATGTGACAACCTAGAAAATGTTGGCTCCACAATCTATTCCACATTGTCCATCCATTCCTGGATGCCATCTCCACTAGTGGAGACTGTTTTCTGGGAACCTTTCCCACATGATGGGGTGTAAGCCCTCTGCTCATTTTCTAGGATAAATGGGGAATCGGTGCTCTTCCAGGCTGAGAGTTTGGATTTCCAGAGATGTCTTGCTTAAGATGCCGTTCTTTCTTGTGGGAGGAACTAGTGTAATGCAGTGGTGGAGGCAGCGCTTCCGGGCTCCCGTGCAAAGCCAGGAGTGTGCAGCTGGGATGCTGAGGGGGACGGACTGGAGCCCTGCCTGTTAACTTGTAACACCTCCCCAGTTGGCACCACTGATTCCCCTCGATTTATCTTTTTCTCCTAGCATTAATCATGCTCTGATCTACTCCATGTTGACTTTTTTATTCTGTTTTCAGCTACCCTCCCCTCTGGAATGGAAGCTCTGAGGGCGGGGACTCTGATCTGTTTTGCTCGTCAGTGTTTCCCAGCACCTGCTGATGGCACTCAATTCAGTATTTGTTGAATTAATGAAAGCATGTTTAAGTGGTTTCAATTAATGAACTTTCGCTGGTTCACATTGCTTCTGGATTGAACTCTGCAGTGGCAACAGTGTTTTCTGCATCATCAAGCGTTCTTCCCTACAGCGGGGAGGGGTTCCCACCGCCGGCTCTGAAGAGCGGGGAGCTGCGGGTGGCCGCCGCCAGGGGGAGCAGCAGGCACATTCTGCAGCTGCTGCAGGAGAAGCTGCACCGGGCACACCCTTGGCTGGAGTTCCAGGAAACTGTCATGGGGAGGTGGTTGGGGATACAGAGGGAAGGGGAGTATCCTTTTTTCTTCTAAAGAAAGGCCACTCAAAGAGCTTGTCAGAGCTCTGGGACTTTGCTTGAAAGCCTCAGTCTGGAGGTTGGGGGTACCATTTGCTGCCTTCTGTAAACTGTATTTTGTAAGTTTTTCATGGTCTGCTGTTTAAATCAGATCGCCTTCCGTTACGCAGGAGCTGAAGTGGATTACTAGTGGCCGCTAACGTTGATTGTGTGCTTGTAAGATGCCGGGCTCTGTGCTAAGTTCTTCCCGTGGTTGAAGTCTCCCCACAGTTGGACGGGGTGTTCTCAGTGTCCCCACATTACTGAAGCTGAGGCTAGGAGGGATGGCCCAGTCTGCCCAGAGTCACACAGCAGGTAGGGGTGGGGATTTAAGCTAGCTTCTGTCCGCCCTCAGGGCAGGGCTCCTAACTAGCATTCTCTGCTCTAGCGATGTTTCAAGTTACAATCAGCTTTAGTTTGTTACCCTCTAAGAGTGTGATGAGTGAGAAGGGCATTTGTATTAGTTTCCTGGGGCTGCCTTAACAAATGGCCACAAACTCAGTGGCTTAAAACAACGGAAGTTTACTCTCTCACTGCTCTGGGCTCCAGAAGTCCAGAATCAAGGTGTCAGCCGGGCTGCGCCCCACTGAAGGCTCTCGGGGAAGACCCTTCCTTGCTCTTCCAGCTTCTGATGGCTCCAAGAGTTCCTGGGCCTGTGGCTGCACCACTCCAATCTCTGCCTCTCTCTTACATGGTGATAAATGGAATATTTATAAATGGAATATTTCCTGCCATACCAATAAACAAAGGATGTCACAGTCATCAAGGACTGCAGCCCTTCAACGTGAGCCGGTGAGCCCCGAGGAAACTCAAGGCTGACAAGAATACCTGCCATCTAGCAGCCCTCAGACTGCCTGCAGCGGTGAGCCCTAAGGAAACTCAGGGTGTGAAAATACAGGATACTGGCCCCAGATAGCTGAGGTGCATATCAAAGGAATGATTTCAGTGAGCCCAGACTCTTGCATCTTCCCATACAAAGGAAAGCACTAAATTCCTTAACTTGAGATATCTGGTTTTCTTTAATTAACAATCCTCTTTTGACGTTCCCTACTACTTTGCCTTTGTCGCAAAAACTCCTCTATATCCTGGCTCCTCCCCTCGCCTCCTCCGAGCAGTTTCTCAGAGTTGCCTGAAACGCTGTCTCCTGGGCTGCGGTACTCATTTTGCCCCCAATAAAACTTGCAACTCTCACGTTGTGCATTTTTTTTTTTAAGTCAGCAATGGCCTCCCCTCTATGTTTTTTTTCTTTGGTCTGCATCTTCTCTTTGTCCTATGAAGACACTTGTCATTGGATTTAGGACCCAGCCAGTTAATCCAGGACGATTTCCTCATCTTAAGATCCTTAATTACACCTGCAAAGACCGTTTTCCCAAAACAGGTCCCATTCACAGATATCTGAAGTTAGGATGTGGGCATGTCTGTTCAGGAACCACAATTCAAACAACTGCAATATTCATTCATTCATTTCCTCAATATTTGCACACCTAATGGAAACAAAAGTCTAGGAAAGACAGGAACTACTATTTATTGAGACCTACTATGTGCATGCAACAATTATAATTAGAGCTAATGTTTATTTTATGCCTACTGCGTGCCAGGCGGTTTTTATGTGTTAATGTATTTCATCCTCAAAACATCCCTATTATTATCCCCATCTCACAGATGGAAAACTGAGGCTTAGGAAGAAATCAAGTAACTAAACCAAGGTGACAGAGCCAATAAGTGGTGGCATCAGGGCTAGAACCCAGGCAGTCTGGGCCCAGTGGCCTTGCTCCTAAGCAGCCTGCCTGTCTCTGCTGTACCCTTCAGCCCTCACAGCTCCCCTTCCAGGTGGATGTTCCTATATCCCCATTTTACAGGTGAGGAACCTGAAGCTTAGGAGGTTGAACACAGCTTGCCAGTGGGGGATTAGTCTCCAGTTCATACTTTTGTACTCCATGCACAGTGCTTTTTCCTCTGTGACACGTTGTTTTATATCAGTTGGCTTTAACCTTTACGTTGGGCAATCAAGGTAGTATCCACGTTACGTTGCCTGACATACAGGCCCGCTCGTGGCGGGCACTCACAGGTATGTGTTAAATAAAGCCACATCATATAGACTTTATCCAGATTTCGTTGCAACCATCCTTACTAAAGCATTAGTATTCTCTTCAGAACTTTTTAATGTACCTTATCTCAAATAGAATTTATTCCTAAATCCCATGATGATAGTAATCACTGTAGCTGAAACTCTTACGATTTTTGTCAATTAATGAAACTCTAATACTTGGGAAATTTCCTCTTTTAACACCTGTATTAGTTTCCTAGGGCAGCTGTTACAAAGTACCATGAACTGGGTGGCTTAAACAACAGAAATGTATTCACTCACAGTTTTGGAAGCTAGAGGTCTGAAATCAAGGTGTCGGAGGACCATGTTTTCTGAAGGCTATAGGGGAGGATCCTTCCTGCTACTTCCGGCTTCTGGAGGCTCCAGGCGTTCCTTGGCTTGTGACCACATCACGCCAGGCTCTGCCTCCATCTTCTCCCTGTGTGTCTCTCCTCTTATAAGGACACCAGTCGTTAGGGCCCACCCGACTCCACTGTGACCTCATCTTAACTAATTATATCCGCAAAGACCCTATTTCCAAATGAGGTCACATTCTCAGGTTGTAGGAAGGACATGGATTTAGGGGAGGGGCACCCCAGTATAGCACCCTTACCGGGGCAGTTTCCCAGCTGTTGTCTTTGTGTTCAGAAACAATCGAAGTGTATGGCCCGGGGCAGAAGCTCCCTCCTCCGTAAGCTTCTTTCTGCTTGGTTTCCTCTAGGGAATGTGGGACGAGGCTGGGCTGGGGGCACTGGGGCTCACGCTGAGGCTCGAATGTGGGGAGGCTGAGGTGCTTTGGAGGCCCCAGAAGCATCCAGTTGGCTCTCTGACCGCGGGACCCTGAGAGACGTCAGGGCGGAGGGAGGAGGTTGGAGTGTCAGCTGCACACGGGGAGTTAGCATGGGTGAGGATGCGGCTGGCTGAGGAGAGGATACAGACTGGGAAGAGAGCCAAGCCTTGGAAACTACAGATTTCGATGGTGACCAGGGCAGGGCGAGAAGAAGATGGAAACAGTGAAGTCCCACAGAGGGCGCGAGGGTGGGAGCCGGAGTGGGCGACAGTGTCAGACGGGGTGAGAAGGAGAGAGGATTGGAAAATGTTTCAGTGAGTTTGCGGGCCAGGAGAGCGTTGGAGACGTTAGCAAGAGCCGTTTACTGGAGGGGTGGGGACGCGGCCAGAGAGGAGTGGGAGAGAGGACGACCAAGTCTGTGAAGAAGCTGAGCTGCTGGAGGGCCAGGGGGTGACGGCTGGAGGGCCCTGGCGGGTCAGGATTTGACTTTATTCCATTAAGATGAGAGAGACGCGAGCACTGATCAGTTTCGAGGGTAAGTGTCTGCTTGACCATATAGGTCGTTGAACCCACAGCTCTGTGCTCCTCTGTGCTGGGGGCGGTGACGGCGGAGCAGGGCCTGGGCTGTGCACTACAGTGTCTCTCTGTCCTGTGTTGCTGAGTTTGGCTGCCCCAGGTCCATGGACCTGCTGAACCTTTCCCTGGGCCTAAGGCCAGCAAAAGAGAGCTTTCCCTGGTCACGAGCCCCTATGACTGAATGCTTATTCTTTCTCTTTCCAGATGGATGAGATCAAGGGAAAAGATCGTGTGATTCTGGCCTTGGAGAAGGAACTCGGTGTGCAGACTGGGCAGACCCAGAAGCTGCTTCTTCAGAAAGAGGCTTTGGATGAGCAGTTGGTTCAGGTCAGAGAGGCTGAGCGGTACCACGGTAGTCCAAAGAGAGAGCTCCCACCTGGCATAGGGGACATGGCCGAGCTCATGGGTGTCCAGGTGAGGGGCTCATGCAAGCACTGGGGCCTCAGAGCTGACCACCTACCTGTCCTTCCTCCTACTGGTCATTCTTCTGGCGAACTTGCCTGCCTGCCTTTCCCCCACCCCTCGCCCTTCCCTCTCATCCATCTGTGCGTCCTTCCTTCCCTCCCTTACCCCTTCCGCCCCAAACGTGGAGCTCAGTTGAAAAGAAATGAAAACATGAGTGCCGAGTATACAGTGAGAGCTCAGAAAGGGACCCAGTCAGGACAGGACATGACTTAAAGGCAGAGCTCTGCCCATGAGGAGAGCTCAGCCAGCAGAGAGGGCACCTGGGGCCACAGCTTGGTACTTACCAGGCACAGAGGAGGCCAAAGCTGCATTCATTCATTCATTCACTCATTCATTCATTCACTAAATACTCAAGTGTCTGTTGAGTGTGCTGTGTGCAGATACCACGTGAGGTGCTGGCGTCTCGCTGGTGAGTGAGGTGAGCACAGTGCCTGCCCTTGAGGAGCATCCTGGAACTCTGTGATTGTGCCTTTGTCAGAGATGCTTGGCGGGCAGGGGTTGGGATGGGAAGGTCCCCAGATACCACGTTCAGATGTCAGGGAGCCTCTGGAGGGTTTGAGGTCTTGTCGCCTTTGAGATGAAGTCTTTCCACATGTTGCTTGATTTGGGGGAGCCCCAGCATGGCGCATGGTCCTCCTAGTGAGGAGCTCACCTTTGCCCTCAGAGTTTTCCACAAAGGGTCCACAGAGCGCTTTGACTCAGTTAAGCTTTTTCAAAGTATGTTTGTATCTTGCTTCTTTTTTAGGATCAGCATATGGACGAGCGAGATGTGCGGCGATTTCAGCTAAAAATTGCTGAACTGAATTCGGTGATACGGAAGCTGGAAGACAGAAATACCCTCTTGGCAGACGAGAGGAATGAACTGGTAATCAGCCCCCAAGAGGCAGATGGCGCCTCGGGATGCAGGAAAGCAGCCCTGGGGCCACAAACCACGCCCTAAACAGGAAGTTAACGCACAGGCCATCTGGTTTTCTCTACTTTCCTTCTCATTTCTTCCTGATTAAAACTCTAACACTCATTTGTTGAAGAAACCTGTTAGTGCCCTTGATTCTGTAGGAATTTATCCTGAGCTAACAATCAGAGAAGTTCAGTGAGGGGTATGGAGAGGGTTTCCATTGCAGTGTTGTTTATAGTAGCAACCAAAACCGAACCAAAACAAAACCAAGCCCCACCTAAGTATTGATCAAAATAATTATGGAACATTTATGCAATGAATTGCGTGCAGTCATTAAGAATGATGTTATAGGTCACGTTTATTTGCCATAGAAATTTGTTCACAATGAATTAAATGATAAAAGCAGTCTACAGAACAAAAATACATTGTCATCATCATGGATTTTGGAAGTTGTTTTAGGTGGTGTGATTATGGATAATTTTTATTTTTTGCTTATCTAGTTACTTTCTTTTGCATAAAAGTTCACATATTTCTAATTTTAAAAGTAGTGAATGTGAACTTCTGGTTAAAAAAAATAAATCTCTAGTAAAAATAGCAATTTCTTGAATATGTTTAAGTTTGCTGGATAAACAATTAACCTAATTTTTATGTAGTGGTAGTCAACACGTACAAATGTCTTGACCAATGTCTCTTAATATTTCTCTTTATTCTAAATTTTATTATGAAAGTAAGTGTATCAATATATTTGAAAAACATAGGAGATGAAAAGTGTTAATAAGTGTCACCTCTTCATAATTTTAACAGGATCAGAATAAATTCATTTCCTTCCAGTATTTTTAAAGGCATATTCTTATATAGTTTTCATCAGACTGCACATCTAATATTATGTCTCCACTTTTCATTTAAATATTCATGAGCTTAAAAAAAAATCCCTCATGAGAGGCAAAATAGTTTACTAAGTGGATTAGAAAAAAAAATAGCTTGCTTGAAACAATGCAAACCTTCTGAAGTGTTTAAAATAAGAATCAATAAGCTGGCCAGCACTGGGACCTTAAAATCATGAGGTAACTTCTGTTAACAGCTTGAGGTGATTCTCACATGTTTTTAATGCTTATGCAAATATTTTGACACCCAGGAGGAGCCTTTTTTTTATTGTTTTGTGGTTACAAATGGGACATTTTCCCTATGTAATATTGTTCTGCAACTTGCTTTTTTCACTTGCTGTGTCAGTTACAGCGCCCCCAGCAATGCGTGAAGATCCGCCTTTGTCTCTGTAACAGCTCCATCATACTCTGCTGTGTAGACAAAGCATGGTTTATTCAGCCATTCCTCTACTGGTGAAGATTTAGGCCGTTTCGCGTGTCCTTGCTGTTGTAAACAATGCCTCACAGAAGATACATTTCTGTCTTTACCGACTTGAACCTTTATTTCTGCAGGATAGATTTCTAGAGGTACAGTGTATGAGTCAAGGTCCATGTTATACTTTAATGGCTACCATCAGCGTTTTATGTTAACTTTCACAGCCTGGTAACCAAAAGCAGGGGTGTGCAGTCAGTCCCTTGTGTTTGGTTCTTGGTCCTGGCACTTTCTGTGTGGTACATCACCCCACCTCTTTGTAGCCAGGTTCTTTGTCTGTGGAATGGGGATGGGGATGGGCCCCCTCCTAGGGTGGTGGTGAGGGCTAAATGAGAGGGGATGCCTGGAAGGGCCGAACATCGTTTTGGACACATGGCGAGTACTTGATAGATGCAGTGGTTCTTGTGATTGTCGTGATACTGATAAATATTTTAAATTGTTTATAATTTTCATCCATTAAAATGACCCTGCGAAGACTATCACTGTGCATTTAGTTCTCATAACAAGTCTCTGAGGCAGATACTACCATTATTCCCATCTTATAGAAGAGGGAACTGAGGCTGAGAACTCGGCCGTGGTCATGCAGCTAGTGTGTGTGTCACGGAGGACATCGTGCTCAGAAGGAAAAAGAGTGGGTGCCTCTAATGGAGCAGCCTCCCAGTCCCCGCTCCCCCTCCCCCTCCCCTGTCATCTCCCATGTCTCTGTCTCGCTGGACTGGCCTCCACACAGCAGTCAGAGTTATGGATTGTTCTAGAAGGCAGCCCTGACCACAGAGTACTCCTGCCTCAAAGCCCCGGGTGCGGCAGGAGTGTGGCTGCAGGTGCAAACAAATGGCAGAGCTCTCAGCTCCCTAAATCAGACCTCACCATGCCCGCCCCTTCTCTGCCCATCCCCCAGACTCCGTGCTCCCACTGCACTCAGCGACACGCCGTCTTCTTGTCCGTTCTGAACCCCTGGATGTGTGGTTCCCCGGCCTGGCGTGTCCACCGGCGCCTGTCTCACTGTGTTCTTACCTCTGTTACCGTCTTTGTCCTCTTCTTCCGTCTGTTGGACGGTCACCCCATCATGTCATCCCTTTGACCCAGCTCCCAGCACAGGGCCCGGGCCCAAGAGGGGCTCCCCAGATGCTGATGGGATGAGAGAGACTGGAAGGACACCTCGTCAGTCATAGGGACTGTGCTCAGAGGACTCAGGGCGTGGCTCCAGGGCTGGATGGAGCCCTGAGCCAAGAGGCTGGCATTGAGCAGGGCCAAGGGATCGTCTGTTGTCTGAAAAGTGTTGAGCTTTCGGCTAGGTCTCTACCTGGAGAGGAATGGTGGCCAGGAGGAGCTAGGTAGCTGGAATGACCTTTATGCATGTGACCCATGACCTCTGGGGGTTATGCCCGGAGGTAAAGGAAGTGTGGAAGAGGCTCAGGCCGCTTGCGGGCGGGGACGACCTGAGGGAGGTCTCTGGGCCTCCGTGTTGGGCTGCACCCCCTCCTGTTGCCCTGCCCGAGGCCCTCTGAGGCTCAGGTGGGAGCCTGCATTTGGAAGCCAGGTGTCTGTGGGCTCTTCGTGGTGTTTGCACCACCCAGGAGATGTGGTCCCAAGCAGTGGCAGCTCCAGGCCAGGGGGCATCTCCACTGGCCTCTGAGGTTGGCTCTTACAGCTGCTGCCCTCTCTGTCTGGCCACAGCTGAAACGCTCCCGTGAGACCGAGGTCCAGCTGAAGCCCCTGGTGGAGAAGAACAAGCGAATGAACAAGAAGAACGAGGACTTGCTGCAGAGCATCCAGAGGATGGAGGAGAAGATCAAGAATCTCACGCGGGAAAACGTGGAGATGGTAAGTCGTCGTCTCGGAGTCCTTGTCTCTGCCCGGGCTCCTCCAGCCCCTGGCCCTCACCGTACACGTTCCCCAGGGCCACCTCCTACCCACCTCCCCCAGGAAGCCTGCCGAGCGGTCTCAGTCTGCACCCGTCCCTCCTGCCTCTGTTCTCCACAGTTCACAGCACCGTGGGCGTCTGTGCCTGACGGAGAGCCCGGGGCAGTCAGACGGTGGGTCTCCGCCCAGGGTCCTTAGGCCCAGCCCTCATTCTCTCAGCTTCCTCATCTGTGAACTGGCAAGGAAAATATCAGCGCTGTGGGTTTAAGGAGAGGATGGAGTGATGGCGTAAAACATTCTCACAGAAAACCCGGTGCACTGACGAAGCTCAGTACGTGAACGATTACAATTTTGCTCTGAGTGCTTTGAATTTGGGCCTTTTATTTGCTCCAACAAGAATGACTGGTCTTTGTGGTCAGGGTGGTGTCATGCAGTTGATGGTTTAAGGAATACTCTGAGGTTCATTGTCTAAACTAGTGTCAGTCATGCCCATTTTACAGCTGAGAAGACTGAGGCTGCGGGAGACAGAACACCCTTCTCCCACGCCCTGGCAGGTCCAGGTGTGAGTGTGTGTCGTTACCACGTGTTCCGTGCTCTCTTTCCCCAGCGACCAAGCTTTCCAGGCTTGGTGCAGACATCCACCTCTCCCCACTCCAGTGCCCACCCAGCCCTTCCTGTCAGCATCGGGCACAGTCAGCCACACCTCAGGCCTGACTCTGGTCTGCAGCTGTCCACTCCTCCAGCTTGACGACCAGGGGGCTCTCATCCATCCCTCCATTCTTCCATCCCATATCCCCAAGCCCACACTCCACGCCCTGACGCGTACGGTGGGTTCCTATCAAGTGTTGTGGATGAGTGGCCCTGCAGTGCCCTCTCTTCCCTTGGCTGCAGAAGGAGAAGCTGTCGGCACAGGCGTCCCTGAAGAGGCACACTTCCTTGAATGACCTCAGTGTGACAAGGGACGAGCAGGAGATCGAGTTCCTGCGCCTGCAGGTGCTGGAGCAGCAACATGTCATCGACGATCTCTCGCTGGTATGTCTGCGTGAGCGTGAGCGACAGCCCTCCGTGGGGCGCATGAGACCCAGGCCCCGGGAATGGCAGCAGGGCTGCAGGGCGATGCTGCTGGCAGGGTGGGATCTCACAGAGCTCCTCCTGATGGTGGGCGCCTTCCCCCTTTGTTCTTCCAGAAAGCAGCCTCCACTGGTTTATACGACATCACTGGTATCTGGGAGCGGTTTTCATGGCTATTCTTTTTCTCAAATCTTATCCCTAGTTTGCTGCCATTGAGAAGCAGCATCAGTTTTTTCAAAAGAGCCTTCTGGCCTCTACAGAGTGGGCATGATCTGTCCCCAAGAAATCTATTTTCTTTTCTTTTAGCCTAGTTGTTGCAGACTGTGAACTTGAAAACTGGAACCTTATGATCAGAGCAGAATTTGAAGGACTTGTTAAGACTGTGTGTGTGTGTGTGTGTGTGTGTGTGTGTGTGTGTGTGTGTGTGCGGGGGATCATTAAGGGGGTTGTATGTCTTAAGTAGGTGGAGTGTTACATCCAGAGAATTCTGCACCTCTTTGTGGAAGGAGCTTAGGAACCAGGAAGGGAGCATCTATAGTGAGCTTTAGTTGCATCTTAGAAGCAAAGTGTGTTCTGCTTGCCCAAGGGGGTATGTGATGCTTCCATTAGTGGATCTTCAAAAAGTAGAAAAGCCAGTGATCAAAATTATAGAAAAGGCTTTGACTGTAATTGTCCAATTCATTTTGCTTTCCTATCTCTCTATCTCTACTCCTTCCTTCTCTCCTTCCACTCAACCATCCATCCTCCCTCCCATCCCTCCATCCATCTTCCCATCGTCCCCTTCCTCCACCCATCCCTTCTTCCCTCCATCCCACCTTCATTCCAACCATCATCTAATCATTTATCCTTCCATTCATCTTTGCTTCATTACACGAAAGTCTTTATGCCACATAAGATGAAAAAAACACACTCAACAAAACAATGATAGAGTTGAAAGAGGAAGATTAACAGATAAGACCAGAGAAAATGAAGATAGCAGCATCAATTAAGATCAGCAGGGACACATGGGTGGACCATATGGGCTGTGGCCAAGCACCAGATTTGTCTCTGGGTTTCCTGGCAGCCAAAGAGAATAGGAACATTTGATTAGGAAGGAGACAATTTACTGGTTTTATCTGGGGCAGAATGCTGCTACTCGATGGGTGCCGTTTCTACTGACAAGAACCACAGGTACCCACCGTCTCTGAAGGGCGTGTTCCAGCCCATATAGCAAAGGAAGAACCTGAGAATCAGAGAAATGAGGTGTGTCACCTGACCAGGAGGAGGCCCCATGGGGATTTGGCCCCAGCTCTGTCTGAGATCAAAGCTGCAAACTTTTAAATTTTCTGCTGGGATCACTGACAGCTGATGTCTAGTCAACACTGCCTAACGTTTTATAGCTTACAGCCCCAGAGACAGACAGGCTGGAGTTTTACAGGACTGGCAAATCTTGGCATTTTTTCTGGGATGGTCCAAGTCCAGTTAACGGCATGGCTCTGTAGCTGTCAGTTCTGAGAGGCAGCCATGCCTTGGGTGCTCAGAACCTGGACTGACCCAGGCCTGGTGCAGACAGGTAGGCACAGCAGCTTTGTAAGTTATGCCCTCTGAAGTCAGCTGGGTTGGTGGATGTGATGTGAGGCTGGCTGAAAATCCCAACAGTTGTGTTTCCTTCTAGGAGAGAGAACGGCTCTTGCGCTCCAGAAGACATCGTGGGAAGGGCCTGAAGCCACCCAAGGTGAGCGTGCGAGGGCGCAGTTGCCCTGCTTTGGCTCCGTGCCAGGGTCTGCAGGGCGGATGGTCCAGGCATAGGGGGAGAAGCGAGCAATCCATAGAGGAGCCCTGAAGGCAGACACACTCACATCTCTGCATATTCGATGGTGAAAAACCTGTTATAACTACCTCTCAAAGCAACGTGGGGCTGCTTACTGTAATTTATTCATGGAAAATTTACAGATGAATTCTGTATTTAGGCCTCAGGGGATGCTCACCCAAAATTAAAAACTTAAATACTTAGACCTTTGGAAGGATTTAAAAGATACTTAGTCTTGGTTTATAACATCTATATCCTGTTTTGAAAAATCAGGAGCTTCAGGCTTTTTTGGAATGATACAAAATGCGTTCTTTTTGGAAAATGTGGCTTTGCCCATTTTATAGAGATGGTGTCCAAACGTCCAGTGAAGAGAGCAGAGCTGGGTTTGGAAAACTCAGATGCCCACAGGGACCAAGCTAGAAAGTAAAAGAACAAATTGGTATTTAAAAAGGACTTAGTTTGCATTAATACCCATAAACATTTTTCACTTCCATGAAGCTGTGGGCCTGTTCTCCTTTTTATTGAACCAGATGCCCCTCATGGTTTATCTGTGGGTAGAGATATGGTTGTAGAGAAATATTTCTCTCCTATAAAGAAAACAGCAGTGCAGATGTCTTACTGAATGATCACAGATATATGGCTTTGGTGTCAGGGTGACAATAGGGAGTGGTGGGGACTGTGGAAAACTGGGCCCAGACTATCAGCTGCTATAAGAAAGTGAGCCAATTGGTATCAGATATTCTAGTCATTCAAGAGAAGTGGGACTCCTTATGCATTAGTTTTCTAGGGCTTTTGTAACAAAGTACCACAAACTGGGTAGCTTAGAACAACAGAAATGTGTTATCTCAAGGTTTTGGAGTCTAAAAGTCTAAAATCAAGGTGTTAGTAGTACCGTGCTCCCTCTGAAACCTGTAGGGGAATCCTTCCTTGCCTCGTCTTAGCTTCTGGTGATTTACTGGCAATCTTTGGCTTTCCTTGTCTTAAAGCTGCATAACCACGGTCTCTACTTTTGTTGTCACGTGCCATTTTCCCTGTATGTCTCTGTATCACGTGGCTATCTTCTTATAAGGACACCAGTCACATAGGGGTCCACGCCACTACAGTGTGCCCTCATATTATTGCAATGACCTTATTTCCAAGTGAAGTCACATTCTGAAGTTCTGGGGGGTTAGGACTTTAACATATCTTTTTTGGGGGACTCAGTTCAACCCGTAACACCTTTATGTAAAATCTAAGGGTTGTAAATATTGGTGCAAATTGTTTATAGTACACTCTGTGGGCCAAATAAAATATATCTGTGGACCGAATTTGGACACATGGATAAGTGGTTATTTATACCATCTCATTTAATCTTCATAGCAACCCCGTGAGACTGGTGTTATTTTTTTTCATTTTAAGGTTACAGGAAGTATATAGATATAAAATTTAGAAATGAGTCAAAGAGGTAAAGTAAGTGACAAGGCTGACCTTCAGCCTCAAGTCTCGGGCTCCAAGGCCCAAGCTTGTGCCACCAAGTGAAGTTGAATGAGATACAAATCTCTATGCAGTGACATTAGAAACTCCGGAAAGGGAAGTGGTTCAGCAGAACTTGGTTATTTTTAAATATATAGATTTTACTATGGAAGTAGTATAACCACATTGTAGACTATCTGGGAGACAAGGGGTCCATCACAGCAGTACCTCCCCAGTGCGATCAATGTTGGCATTTTAACGCAATCTCCGCTCCCCCCATCCTCATTCCGCTTCCATTTTTTTAAATAATGTAACCGTAGGGCTTCCCTGGTGGGGCAGTGGTTGAGAGTCCGCCTGCCGATGCAGGGGACACGGGTTCGTGCCCCAGTCCGGGAGGATCCCACGTGCCGCGGAGCGGCTGGGCCCGTGAGCCATGGCCGCTGAGCCTGCGCGTCCGGAGCCTGTGCTCCGCAACGGGAGATGCCACAACAGTGAGAGGCCCGCGTACCGCAAAAAAAATAAATAAATAATGTAACTGTAACTGTCGAATACACTTCTACACCCTGGGTTTTTACTTACTACTATACTATAAAGCATTTATCCATGTTATGTTGCTGTCATCATAAATGTGAATGTTCGTGGCTACGTAATCCAGGGAGTGGATGGGCTACAGATTTGTTTACTGTCCTGTGTCTGCCGGGCATGTTTGCTTCCAGCTCCTCACGGTTATGAATAATGCTGCAATAAATGTGTCTATGCTTAGCAGACCACTCTTCACGGGCCAGTTCTGCTGGATTCCCTGAGTGTTGAACATCTCATTGGGTGACCACCCTTTCCGTCTTCCTGGACTTCCTTCTTCTGTAAATGTCGCCACAGCGAACTCTTTTTGTCCAGAAAACTGTGTCCATAGTCTGGATCGTTCCCGTGGGTAGATTCCCAGAAGTCAAAATGTGGGTCAGAGGGTGTGAAGGCTTCAGTCAAGAACATTCGCCCCCAGCCCCCCACCCCTGCTTTATAGAAGGGTTGTGTCATTTTGCACAGTTGCCAGTAATGTACACCAATGCCATTTTCACCACAGGACATATGTTTAAAAAGCAACAATCTAAAGGTGTTCAGTTTGTTGCATGAACTGGATGTGCTGCGGCCTCATATATCCCAGAAAGGTTTTCAGGAAACCCACTTTGGAGCCGTAACTATATTTTTCAAACCTTATCAGAATGCCTGGAATAAGAGAAGATTATGTTTCCCCTTTTCCTGTTTCTGAATGTGTCTATGGGAAGGAACTTTACAGAGGCCTAGAATGGGCTTGGGATTTGCTAGGCTTGCATGTACAGCCGGCAAGGAGGGCAGCACCTGTGTCCTGCTCACCATGTCCTGGTCACTGCCTGGCACACAGTGGGTGGCCCTAAATAGTTGTTGACTCAATAAACAAATTGCTTTTACTGGAACGATACATTTGCCTGACACTGGGTCTTCTCAGGATGGGGATGTTTGGTCACTGTAATTGCAATAGTTTCATGCCACTGGAAGGTGGAGTATGGGAACTTCTGTGGGAAATTTCCTGACCTGATTCAGGGTCTTTCCCACTTACTATGACCCACCAGCATCTTTCTTTTTCTCAAGGTTCAGTGTACAGCTGTTTCCCTTATGCTACTACTCAATCCCAGCTTGTCCGGGGCTGGATGGGATGAATATCTGGGTCCATCGGGGACCCGGTTAGGTTTTTAATTCCTTTTGAAGATGCAGGGCTGCCTCTCAAGCTGGGCAACTTCCCTTCCTCCTCTCCACAGGCCGCAGGGATTCAGTACTTTCTTTTCTCTCCTTAAATGCCTCCATCGCACTCTGTCCCTTATGTATCCACGCACTTTACCACTTTGTCCGGGTCCTTGCATGACACAGTGTCATGGTGAATGCATTGAAGTTTCCAGAATTTTCTGGAAGTCTGACAGCCATCCCTGCTCTCTGGCTGTTGCAAGCCTCCCTGGACTCTGCAGTTCCCCCAAAGGGGCTCCTCTAATTCCACACCCACAGCCCAGTTGCTGCAGAAGTGCTGAGGGCAGAGCAGTGATGCCAGCCCTCATCTTCCAGGGGGCCATCCTGTCCCCGAGGGCTGCTGACCTGTCTCATGGGTCTTCTGGGGACAAGACTGGTGTTGGCTGTCCCTGCCCGGGGACCCTGCTAGTTCAGCCCCGGGTGGAGGTTGCAGGAGAACGACCCTGAGCGGTTCCTCGGGCCCTGGCCAGGGAGGGGGACTTGCTCTGCAGAAGGTCTGATCAGGGCCTAACTGGAATCAGAACCCCACCATGGAGTGGCGGGTGGTAGGGGGTCAGCCCGTGCGGCCTGGCAGTGGACAGCTGTGTCTTAGGAGAGAGCTGGGCGCGTGAAGAATGGCTAAAATTAGTATACTTTGCTCATGCACCTTGAAAGTGGGGCTGGGATCTTGGATGAGGCTCAGAAACCGTAGCCTGGAACAGCGTGGGGGTCACACTGGCTCCTAGCTGTGTGGCCTTGAACTCTGGGAACCTCGGTTTCCTGGTTCTTACAATGAACATCACACCCATGAGATTAAATGTAGCTTCTGGCTCCATGCCTGTTGAACTGAAATTATAAATTATAATTTCTCTTTCTCCCTTCATCTTAAATCAGTAGCTTTCTTTTGGAGGGCCTTTTAGATGCAAGTTCCCAGGCCCTGCCCCTCCCCTCCCCCCCCCACTCTAATTCACGTCACCATCTTTTAGATAGAGACAGTCTCAGGTAGCAGTGAGGTGGCATCTCGATGCCCTGTAGACAGCAGCCATCCTTTGAGGGGAGGATGGGAAACATCAAAGCACCACCTGAGAACAGGCCCTTCCTTGGGTTCAAGCATCTGTTATGTGGTCCCCTCTCCCAAATGGACCAGGGGTCTGCTGTCACCAGGACACAGTTCACACCTGGGGAGCTTCTGATACGTCACTCCTGGTCAGTGGCTCCTGCATCCGTTCTGATAGGACACCTAGGGCCTATCCAAACTTGACCTTGTGCCTCCAAGGCCAAGCCTGCGGCCTTGTGGAGGGAAGGACCAGGGTCCCAGCAGCTGCTCTGGCACAGAAGCCAGGGTGCCGTACCTTAGCCTAGCTGGATGCCAGGCACTTTCCATCACGTGAATACATTTCCCATTTTTAAGTAGCCAAAGGAATCTTTTTTCCCCTTTCTGGTTGTTTCCACTTGACTTTGTTCCTGTACAACCCTTCCCCATGGCTTTGTCATCAGCCTTTGAGTGTGGAGAGGGCTGGATCCTGCCTCGTTCGTCCAGTTATGAGCAGCTCCCAGCACAGCACCCGGCCCACACAGTGGGGCTCGATCACATTGCCTAAGTGAGCTATACTTCCTTTCAGTCCTGCTGGTCTGTGAGGCTCCCCGCGTGGCAACGTGCAGCCGAGGGCTTTCGCTGGGTGTTTCATTCCCTGGACGGGACAAAGGCTTGTCCCTTCCAGACTGGGCAGCACCCCTGTCACTTGTTCCCTCCTCCATAACCTGGTCAGGCAGGTGGCTGAGCTCTACATCAGTAGTACATGAGGCCCCCAGGAGCTGCTCCAGATGCCGCCTGCTGGGTTTTTGGGGCTGTTTGGTAAAGGACTCGGGAAAAGATTTGGGTCCTGGAGATAAAGCATGGGGACGATTTTGAAGATGCAGGGCAGCTGAGTAGCTAGCCGCACACGCAGTCTGCACTGTCCCGACCTGGGGCAGCATCGCAGGTTGCTGGGCAACGGAGGGGGGAGAGAAAGCAGAGCTGGGGGCCTGACCTGGCTGCGGGGCCTGCCCAGGGCACCTCATCCCGCATAGCAACGCCCATGGGGACATCCAGGCCATACCCGAAGACTTTGGAATAGACAGGAGGTGATGGTGGTTCTAGGCAATGTATTCTAGCAGGGCAGGAAACCCCAACACGGGGAGTGAGCATCGGGGTGAGCCTCGGTCTTCGGAGAGGAGCCAGCTGAAAGGCGGGTCTGCAGCTCCTGGCCTCCTGCCTGGTGTTAGGAGGGGATCCCAGACCCAGGGCTGAGGGGCTTGAGGCAAAGCTCCCTGATTCCAGACCCCCCCCTCTAGGCCTCTGCTTCCTCATCTGTCTCTACCATCTTCCTCTGGGCCCTCATCTGCTGTCCTGGGGTTATTGCCACAGCTCCCTGGCTGCTCCCCTGCTTCCAGCATCTTCCTCCCCCGAGAGCTGTTCAGAACGATCTTTTTACGGCACAAGTCTGACCCTGCCACCTTCTTCTTAGAAACCCTCCACTGGTTCCCCATTTCTTCTGGGACCTGGTCCCGCTTGCCTCCTGACCAAGGCCTGTGGTGGCTCATGTCCTCAGTGGGCTAGGAGGTGAAAGCCAAGGTGGTGCAGCTCTCAGCCCTTCCCATCCCCCCACCTCTCTCGCCATTGCTCCATCATCCGTGGAGCATCTGCCTTGGGCACAGCACAGCGTCAGGTGCAGAGGGATGCCTCCACTCTTGAGGAGCTTCTAGCAAAGGTGGGTCTAAGTAGGTCCAGGAGGTTGGACATGTGTCATGGACATGTGTCATGGTGTCCACAGAGCCAGGAATCTGCTTGCAAGTCAAAGGTTGTCTTTCATTTTTCTTGAGGGTTCAGGTGTAGAGCAGCTCAGAGAGAAATCAGTCTTTAGACTTATCGCAGAACTCAACAGTTTGCAGATGACTTGATTTCTAGGATTATCTCCCTCTTCCCCATTAGCCAGGATTTTTTCTGTTGCTAGCATCAAAAACGCAAAGTCATTTAAACAAAGAAAAAAATTTATATAACTGAGAAGTTTAGAATGGTTTCAGGCACGGCTGGATCCAGATGCTCACATGATATTGCCAGGTACCTGTCTATCTCCATCTTTCAAATGTACTTTCCTCTGGGCTGACCTCTTTCTCAAGCAGGCTCTCCCATGTGGTGGCCCAAACAGCTTTAGCAACTTCAGGCTGGCATTATACCTGTCTAGCAACCTTTGTGGTCAGAGGGTGTCTCTCCTTAGTGGTTCCAGCAAAAGTCCCAGAGCTGGTGCTCCTTAGCTCAGCCTGGTCACAGGCCCATGCCTGAACCAGTCCCAACTCTGCCTGGGTGGCAGCTCATTTAGAAGGATGACTTAAAGACTTAGCACTAGGTTGCATAGTATGACATGGTTACGTAGCTCATATCACGGCTCCTTTGGAAGGAGCAGAGTATCAAACATTATTGAAGTTAAAACATATATGAACTTGGCTATGTATATTTTTCCTTTTGTGAATTAATGTTGCTTTACTACCTTTTAATGTTGCTTTACTACCTTTCAAATTACAGAAGTTTTACTTTTTAATGGTAAGATATGCCCTTTTTTAAACCCTCCATTAGGAGGGTTTTTTTCTTTTGATCTTATGCTTAGAGAAGCTTCTGCAAGAAACACAAGGCCCTCGTAGGTGCCACACAGGTGGGAAACTGAAGACCTCTCTAGTTGCAGTTTTTCTGTTGGATGATGGTTTCTTTCGGTTCGTATAAATGATAAAAACAAATACTTACAGAAGAATTGCTGAGAACCCATGAGCTTAACTAGTCCGGGGCGTGTACAGGGTGGACGGGGATCAATAGAGAAATTTCCCAAGCCTCCCCATTTTGGGCTCTGGTCGTGAAGAAGCCTCTCTCAGCTTCGTGGTTGCTAGCGCTGTTCCCGGGGGCCCTTGTGATCATCCAGGGACCCGGGCCCATGGACTGGCCCCGACAGCAGGGCGGCTCAGGGAACCTGGGGTCTGGGAGGAAAGCCCCCAGAGAATAAGCCAGCCTAGAGGCTGTCCTCTGTGACTGACATGCCCAGGCTCGGCCCCTGGAAACCGGCTCCTCTCCGCCCACGGATCTGCCCCAGAGCTGGCATCCCTTTTAATAAAGGTGCATCTTCCGGAGTACCTTCATTCTCAGAGCTCTGCAGCAGAGAAGGAAGACGGTGGGCTTGTGTGGTCGAGGGAAGGGCAATGCTCTGGGGAAGAATCGGTGCTTCCTCCTAGGACTTGAGAGAGGCCTGGAAATTGATGGCAATGATATGGCTTTCGGCTCCCTCGACACACACAGCTAGCGGGTCCTGCAGCCCCTCCCCGCCATGGAGTATATCCTCTTTGTGCTGTACTTCTCCTTTTTCCTCTGTCTCTGCACCCTGGTGTGCCTGTACTTTTCTGGCTGCCAGGAGATGACCTATAAGCATGACGGTGAGTGGCCAGCTTTGGGGGATTGGTTGTGGCCATGTGAAAGTAAGTGGCTATGATCGGGGAGCTCCTTCCTGTGACCACGATTGTTGGGAATGACACAGATGAGGAGAGAGGAGGCTGAGAGAGGCTGGAGTCAGTTGAGGGGTTGTTTATTTGGGGGGTGCCTCCCCTTTTCCTCTCCATCCCATGTGAACTGCTAAGAATGAGCGTCTATTCAGCACGTAAATGGAGAAGAAGTGTTTATTTTTCTGTCATGTTTTGCCCAAACTGCATTTGAAACATTTGGCTTAGTTAGTAAAAAGGTGTCAGCAAGGTGAGACTTTGGTGGTAAAGAAAATAGAAGTCTGGAGGAGTGTGCCCCTTTTATATAGATTGGAATGGACAAAGATGGAAATTTTATGCTCCTGAAGTGTCTTGTCTTAAGAAATTCCCAGAGAATTTTTGAACAATGGAGGCTCCAAAAAATCGACGGTTTCTTTCATGCTTGACTTTTTTTAAAGCCCATTATGAGCCGAGCATTTGAGGAAACGGTATTTGCAGGTGATTTTCCTCTCATTCCTTGGAGGCTGGTGTGGTATTTTGTGTATATGAAAATGCAGTGGAAGGCAGCGTTACTTAGTCTCCAAGAAGACAGCCACCAGATTTTCACTTGAAACATTAAAATGTCTTTTTCTATCTTGTTGTTTTATTAATAAAGGCATAAATATACATAGAACATTCTGGCTTCCCATTTAATACAGTCACTTAAAAAAACTAACCCTCAGAGGAAACAAACTAACCTCACCCATAAGTTATACAAGGTTGGGGGCAGGTCATAGTCAGCTCACTGCTGTCCTGGAAATTGTATGTGCCATGTATTTGTGGATTCGTCTCCTTTCTGATTATAGGGCTATAATTTGAATGTCCTTTTGTGTTTGATCCCCACTCTCAGAGCTGCTTCCTCCTTCCCTCACTGCAGCATGCTTCCTAGGGTTCTTGGTCTCTGGGGCCACATGACACTTCAGGGGGCTCCACTTGAGTTTGGGCAGGTCTGCTTTAAATGCGCGGCTGCGGCGTCTGTAGTTAATACACTGTATTAGGGCTCAGTAATTGAGTACTTAACTCGCAGTCCCGCAAGTTTTCAAAAAGTGGGTTGTCCTAGGTAATGGAACACTGAGTCATCACCTCCCAGAATGGCCCATGACGCCTGCAGTGAGTGACCACCACTCAGCATCGCGTCCTGGTCGTGCGGAGACTGTGAGGCTTGATGTTTCCTGGGGCTCCATCGGTGTGCCAGGCAGGGCCCTCCCCGCATCACCGCTCACTGCCACTCAGCACAACAGGCCTGTCCCCAGAGGCCTAGCGATTAGCAGTGTTTACAAGAAATGAGGTCAGCTGAGTGGCTGCCCAGAAAAATAAGGAGCCTGAGGCTCGGGTGAACTGCGTGTGTGCAGAGGAGCTGAGCGCTGTAAATGCATCCGCCATCAGCTGTCATAGCCACAGCTCCCTGGAGATGGAACATCGTTGACACTTGAACTCAGGTGGGGTTTCTCAACCCAGGGGCAGGGGGGATTTGAGTGTAGGATTGTCTCCTCCAACCTCCACTCAGAAAGGAGCCTAATGGGGCCTCACATTCCTACCTGGTGGACTCACCTGGGGTGCACAGTCAGGTGGAGGCCCAGCTGATGCTGGCTGCATGAATGAGGGGAGGTCACGTGCAAACCCGACACTATTTGTGGGTAAACAGGTTTGTTTGGCATTGAGTTCATTGCAAATACTCATTGAACAACTGATATTTCTTGAGTGTGTCAGGTCCTGGGCTACGGTGGGGAACAGAAGAGCCCAAATCCTTGCTCTCATGGAGCAAAATCCCTGTCCTCATAGGGCCTATATTCTAGAGGAGAAAGACAGCTAATAGACACATAAGCAAAATATGTCTTATGTTAGGTAGCGATGAGCACTATGGAGAAAAATAAAGGAAGGAGAGCAGAGGTTGAGGTGGGGATAGGTTAGTCAGGACTTTGATGTGGTGGCCAGGGAGGTCTTTTTTTTTTGTGTGTGTGTTTTTTTTTTTTGCGGTACGCGGGCCTCTCACTGTTGTGGCCTCTCCCGCTGCAGAGCACAGGCTCCGGACGCGCAGGCTCAGCGGCCATGGCTCACGGGCCCAGCTGCTCCGCGGCATGTGGGATCTTCCCGGACCGGGGCACGAACCCGTGTCCCCTGCATCGGCAGGCGGACTCTCAACCACTGCGCCACCAGGGAAGCCCAGGGAGGTCTTTTATAATGTTACATTTGTGCAAGGACTTGAGGGAAGGGAGAGAGAGAGCATTGTGCATTCGGCGAAGAGCACCTAGGCAGTGCAAAGGCCCTGTGGCAGGCATGTGGAAGGTGCAGGTGTGTGCTTGGCAGTGTGGCTGGAGCCCAGTGGTGAAGGGCATGAGGCCAGAGCAGAGTAGGAGGCAGGTCCTGCAGGGCCGGTGGACTGCAGTGTGGATTGACTTTTACTGAGGTATGGTGCAGAGCCGGTGGGCTTTGTGCAAAGGACCAATGCGACCTGACTCTTGTTTCAAAATAGTTCATCTGACCACCAGGTTTTGGACAAGGGCAGGAGCCGGAAGGACAGTAGGAGGCAGTTTTTAAAATTTCAGTGAGAGATGATGGTGGCTTGAGCCAGGAGGGAGGCGCTGGTTCCTGGAGGATTGGATTCCGGGCTGAAGATGGAGCCAACAGGATTTCTCCCAGAGGCGTGGAACATGGGGGGCGGGGCCGGGGGGGGGGAGCCTAGGTTTTTGTCCTGAGGAACTAAAAGTATGGAGCTGCCGGTGACAAGCACGTTAGACTGTGGGAACAGTTGGTTTGGGGGTGTCCACTAGCCACCCATGGAGCTGTTGAGGAGATTATTTGGGAGTTCACGGGGCAGTACCTGCCCCTCCTGTATTAAATAAACAAAAAGGAGCACAGGGTGAAAGCAATTTGCAGAAACACGAATGCCAAATGCAAAGCCATTGTGGATGACAGCGGTGGTCAGGTGCCTTCAGTAAAGCCTCTTGAGTGACACTAACCGTACAAGATGACAAAGGAGCCCCCTTCTTCTCCCTTCCTGAATCTGAATTATTTCCTAATCATGTTATTGATTGTGGTACCAACCACATTTTTCTTACATCTGGGCACATGAGATTGTACACAAGCATTAGCTCCAACAGAGTGGGAGGTGCCCTGCGCATGTGGGGAGCGCCCTGACCCCTCCCTCTGTGTGTTGCGGGGTG
>NW_020172818.1:12676268-12779379 GCF_003031525.2 Neophocaena asiaeorientalis asiaeorientalis | reverse complement strand
CTGCCCCCACCCACTGTGTGTTGCGGGGGGGGGGGGGGGCGGGCGGGGAGGGGGATCTGGGAGGAGCCGGTTCAGATGAACGGGTAGGAGCCTGGGCTTGGCTCTGGATTTAGTTATAGTTCTTTCTTCATTGTCAAGAGCATTCATTGATTGTAAAAACAAATAAAAATCCTTCTCTGAGGCTATTTTGGGGAAAAAAAGTGCCAGTGTTTCTGGACAAGGGATGTTGATCTGGTGATTGTGAGTTGACATCTGCAGCCCCAGGGGACGAAGCTCTTTGTGGTAGCGACCAGGCCTGGTTTTGGTCTAGTTGGAGCCCCCAGGCCCAACCTAGTGTCTGACCCATAGAAGACGCTCAGTCAGGTGTTTGCTGAATGAATGAATGAATGAATGAGTGAATGAAGCCCCATCTCCTGTGATATTTGGGGTGGGAGAAGTGCTGGACAGGGTAACCGGGGGGCCAGCACACAGAGCATTTAAAATTGCCTCTGAATCTGAATATTGGGTGTATGTGGGTCTGTTACACTCTTCCTTCTCATTTTGTAAGTGTTCCAAGTTTTCCATGACAGACGGTTAAACTAAAATTGCCTCACGGGGAACGTCTGGTGAGGACCTGGGGCCCACACTTGTCCAGCTGGAGTCCCAGTGTCCACCCGTGGACAGTCTGCCTCACCACCTTCCCCTGTGCCTGGTCTAGAACACCACGTCTCACGTGGCTCCCCTCCCCTCCCCCTCCTCAGTACAGCAAGGATGCTGCCCACTCTTACTGCCCTGGGCGTGGTGCTTGGTGACCTCACTTTGTGCCCACAGGTGAGGTGGGGGGTCTCATGTCTGTCCAATGGAGAAAGTAGCTGGCGCTCAGAAGGGCCAAGGGGCTGACTTGCAAAAGGTCATCAGCTCATGCGCCTGGAGCCAGGTTGGGCCAGCACGCTCTGTGGCAACCCTCCACCCTGTGACCACCTTTGGCGCCCCTTCTCCCCCACCAATCACACACAGGCCCTCCGACCCACCTCCTGGGATGCCCTGTTGGCCCAGTTGCCCATCGTAGCCCCCTCTGCCCCGGTGAAGACGGGATGGAGGATCCAGGTGATTCTGAGTCCCCTCCTCATGTCATGCAAATTGCCTTTTTCAGAAGCATGTTGTGGAGACATTTTTTGGATTTGACGAGGAGTCTGTGGACTCGGAAACATTGTCAGAGACGTCCTGCAACACAGACAGGACGGACAGGGCTCCGGCCACGCCCGAGGAGGACTTGGACGACGTAAGCAGACCTCACCCTGGGGATGCTTGTACAGCGCCTCCCGCCTCTGGCCGCTGCAGGCATTGCTCCCTCACTGTGAGGCACGAGCCCTGCAGGACCTGTGTGATCGTAGTCCAGCATCCAGGAAAGGTGGTCCCCACTGTCACAGGTTCCGAGAATGGTGATGGGGGCGCTGGCAGCACGTGGGGGCCCCTTCCTTCCCCAGCACGGCTTTCACACAGGAGATCCGTGGCCACTGCGTTGTTGCTTACCCTTTGTCACTGAAACTGCTGAGTGGCGGTCTGTTCCTCGTCCCCCTGTGCTAACACACGCACATGCGTGCACACGCACACAGACACACGCCACCCATGTATATGAAGATGGCATATCACTGTAGGAGAGGATCCAAACAGCACTGGGAAGGGTAGAGAGCAGAGTGAAAGCCACCTGGAGCCTCTCCTCGTGGCTCAGCACCCTCACGCTTTCCTGACTCTCCATCTGTGCATGCCCGCGTCCGTGACCATGGCTCTGGTGAGCTGGAGCCACAAAGCAGGGAGGAGCAGCTTCGCTCTCCCCCACCTCCCCCACCTGGTGGGATTCACTCAGGAAACCCCATGACACATGATCACGTCAGACACAAGCTTTTTGATTTGCTCTTTTCACCAAGAATGTGTAACAGGCATCTTTTGACACCAAACACTGTGTTGCACGTCACCCTCTGTCACGAGCAGATCCTCATGGATCTGCACGTGCCTCTAACCTAACAGGCCCCGATGAGAGGTGTTACACGGATTCCAGTTTCTCACAACTGCGGCGATGCTCTTTGAGTGGTTGTTTCCTTAGGAGAAACTCCCAGAATGAGGAGGGCTCCTCGTGCTGGGTGGGAGGGGCGCCCTTTACAATGTAGATGCTCACCCGTGCAGTCTTGCAGTCGGGGTGGGCTCACCCTTGCTCGCCTGCACGTGACTGAGTGATTCCCGGGGTTCAGGGAGCTCCTGGGAAGGGCGCTGACGGCAGAGAAGGCATCTTGTCCCCGAGCCCTTCACTCCAGAGTTCCAGTTAGGTCCTGGCAGTGACCGGGTCATTGTGTAACTGTTGGCAGCAGTCGTGAGATCTGGACACGTGCTTTGCCTGACTTGACCCTGGCACCGCAGTTCACGTCAAGTCACGCACTTCCTCGTGCTTTTCTTTTCCATGGCGTTAAGACTACAACCCGAGAAGAGGCTGACCTGAGGTTCTGCCAGCTGACCAGGGAGTACCAGGCCCTGCAGCGAGCCTACGCCCTGCTTCAGGAGCAGGTGGGGGGGACGCTGGACGCCGAACGAGAGGCCCGGGTAGGTGCGGCGGGCGGGGCGGCGAGCGTCTGGGCAGAGGCCGGGTGGCTCGTGCCCTTTCTGGCATCGGGATTCCATAGGGGTGCTGAGGATGGGGACGCCTAACAGCTTCCGCCGTGGCAACATTCCAGTGTTTAGCAAACCGGACGGGGACTATCTGCCCATCCTCAGTGTGACGGTGGAACTTGCAGAAGGAACGCTGCCGTCTCACACGTGTCGTGTGCGCCGTCCATTGGCAAGAACGGTTTCAGAATTTAAGACTCAGTGATGAAATCAGGCCCACTGTTAAACAGACTTCCCTCTCTCCTGGCTGAGGAGCCCTCAAGCATGTCCGTAAGGAGCCCAGGCAGAGACGGTCGGGGTGTCCCAGCCCACACGGCGCTCTGCTGGACACCCAGGTCTGGGCCACGCCAGCCCTCGTGCTGGGCTGAGCTCTGCCTTGTAGTAATGTCCACTCACTGGCCATCACCCCACCTTCAGGAGTCACACAGACCAGAGTCCGCTGGCCCTTCCTTCGGAAGGCGAGGGGGACTCCCAGGGAGCACACCCGCTGGGGCCAACGTTTCACCCCAGCGCGTCCCCGTTTCTTTCCCACAACAGCCCCGGGAGGTGGGAGGTGGCGAGTGAGGCTGGGGGAAGGAAGCTTCTAGTGCTACAATAGCATTCCACCTGTAACCGATAGACTGGAGGAGGTATACTGCTGGAAGTGGTTTGGGCTGAATCGTGGTTTTCATTAAAAATTTCATCTACTTGCAGCATTTAAAAGTCAGGAGATTTCACATAGAAATTCCGATTCCTGGCTTCTCTTGAGGGCTCAGAACACCTGGCAGAATGGGGCTTCCCGTTCCACATAGTCCCATTTGGCCGCAACCGCTGAGTGGCATTCCCCCTGAGATGGGACATGTGCCTCTGGTTTGCCACAGTCCCCACCACTCCCTATTACCCCACACCCAGTTGGCTCCCTTCTTTATAGTACCTGCCTGGTCCTTGGGGTATTTTGGAATTCAGCCCTTGTTCTAGGTGGCAAAGGCCCACGAGATGGGCTAAGCAAGCATGAAAGTGTTGCCGGCATTCGTGATGCAGCCACTGCACTTGGTCAGCTGGGCTGGGACCTGATGTGAGTGAAGAAACTGGCCCCTTCTCCAGTCTGCAGACTTATTTCTAAACTGAGGGGGTAGCACTGACAACCTCTCAAGACCTTGCAGTTCTTACACACGTCACACCTGTAGGTGACAGAGGAACCAGGTAGGCCAGTTTGCACGTGTGCTCCTAAAAACGGACCCGTTTCTTAGGACTGGATCCTGCAGCCCGGTCCTTTCCACTCTCCTGTCACCATCCAGGGTGACATGCTCACTTCCTGGTCTTTTTCATTTCAGACTCGGGAACAGCTCCAAGCTGATCTGCTGAGGTGTCAGGCCAAAATCGAAGATCTGGAGAAGTTACTGGTTGAGAAGGGACAGGTGAGCAGAAACGGTCATGTGTTCTGTGGCTGTTTACATTTCTGTTCCCTTGGTGGTGTCCCTGGGGCCTTGGTGCCAAGGGGACTATTCTGTGGATCTGCATCGTTCACTGCGGAGACAAGAGAAAAAAACACTAGCCGAGACCAGGCGAGAATATCCCAGCTCATGCGCCTCTTTACCGAGTTTTTAAAAATCAGACACGTTATGAGATCCTGACTTGGCTTTTTCTTTGTTTGTCAAATGCACAAGAATAGGAGACAATTCCAAAAGTAAAGTGGTCACCAAAATCTTTTCTGACTTGAATCTGGAAGAAAAGCTGGCATTGCCTATGAGGATTCAGTTGTGGAAAAGAACTGGTACCTGCAGCTAGCTCTGAGTGACGGCAGGCAGAGGCGGCCTCGGGATTCCATGTGGTGACTGCCACATACAGATCTGGGCCCCGAGCTTCTCAGATTAGAGTCACCTCCGTTTGCGCTTTCTCTGAATTTGGTTAGGCATGAATTCTCTGAATTTGAATTCATTGCATATGTTGACAGCAGGACACAGTCGAGAGGCAAAACCTGGGCCTAGACCCATCCCCTGGGGTGGGGGGACCCTGGGGGGCTCTGGGTGGAGGTCCAGCCTCTCAGAGGGTAGCATCTAAAAGCAACATGAACCCAGGGGTCAGTACGGGTGGGCCATGCTCTCCACGTCAGAACTCTGCGGAAAGAGATAACCGGGACTTCTCAGTGGCTTACCACAAGATTTCTGTCCTGCTTGACGCGCTGCGTGTCCTCCTGTAGGCAGAGGGTCTCCACTCCATGTGGTCACTCAGGGATCCAGCGCTGGAGGCAGCGCCATCTTGTACTGGCTTATCCATAGCACATCCTCCTCGACAGGGGCCAGGAGAGGCTGTTCAGTGCCTCAGCCTAAACAGGCACATTTCCTGCCTCTTGTGAGGGTGCCAAGGAGTGTGTGGGCAGGTGGAGTGTGTGGTGGCACCACTGCCCCAACCCCAGGGCAGGAGGTGACCTGAGGAGGTCTGGCATGGGCTCCTAGAGGCCCTACGGTGGGACACAGGGAGTGGGGAGGTGGGTGTAAGGGAAGGGGTTGTAAGAGGCTCCAGGAGGGTTAACGGGGGCTCAGGAAGAGCCACAGAGCAGATGGCTTAGAACTAACTCTGGTGTCCAGTCAGTGGGATGAGGGCTCAGGTTGTGACTGAGATTCAAATGGAGGCAGCTGGCTAGTAACTGGAACTCAAGCCTGCACAGAGCAGTTCACCATGGCAGCATTTATGCAGGACTGACTGGGCACAGGGTAGCAGCCAGCCCTTGGGAGCTGGTCACGTAACCATGGTCCAGAATCCTCTGCGGAGGCAGGAGTGCAGTGCAGGGCACACGCTGCAGCAAACCCGCCACATTCCAGCCCCACCGCTGACCTGTTGCACAGCCTTGGGCAAGTTACATGGTCTCTCGTGCCTCAGGTTCCTCATCTTTAAAATGGGGCTAATAATAGTACTTAACACATAGGGGAAGGGGAGACTCAGCAGCAGCTGGGTGGAGTCCAGGTGAGAGATGAAGCTGTTTTCAGACTCCTGTTCTAACCTGCCATTGACCTCATCTTCCCTCTTCGAGGCTGAGCTCACAGGTTGTAACTTACCCGACCACAGTCTACGAATAAGTTAACCTCCTACCTGAGGGTGCTAGGCCCTGTCTGTGGGCCCACTCTGCCCTCAGTTCCTGCTAAATGAAGAGGCCAGTTTGGGACAGAGCACATGGCCATTCATTTGCTGAGCACTTACGAGAGCCCTTGCCCTGCGCCAGGCTCTGTGCTTGGGGTATGATGTATCAGTTAGCTATCACCGCCTAACAAATCACCCCAAAACTTAGTTGTTTACAATAACAAAAATTTTATTTGGCTACAGTTTTATGGGTCAGCAGTTTGGGTTGGGCTCAGCTGGTGGTTCTGCTACTGGTCTCACCTGGGGTCATTCTAGAGGCTTCGTTGTTGGTAGATCGATTGGGGATAGATGGCCCTAAGTGGCCTCTCTGTCCTGTCTTTGCATTGGTGCCAGCTGTTGGCCAGATTCTTATGGTCCCTCATCCTTAAGGAAGCTACCCTGGCTCCTTTACCTGGTGGTCTGGGGGCAGGAGGAAAAGGCAGGCCCCAAAGCACAAGTACATGCCACGCCTCTGCCTGTGTCACGTTCACTAATATCCCAGTCACCAAAGCACGCTGCAGGCACGCCCAGCCTCGAGGTTGCAGGAAGAGATGCATCTCTCCATGGAAGGAGCTGCAGAGTCACGTTGCAAAGGGGCACAGAGATGGGAGAGACGTTGCCAACAACCTCCCACAGGAAAAAAGATGAATGGAGCCGGCTCTGTCCTCACAGGGACTCAGCCTCGTGGGACCTACGCGTGTGTCAGCCCAGGGACGGTGCAGGCTGATAATGTTGGGTAGAAGGAAGGGAGGAAGAAAGTTCCCTCGTGTACTCCCTCATCCATCCCCTGGCGTTTATTGAGCACTGGCTGTGTGCCAAGCACCATGCTAGGCACTCAGGATGCTGGTGTAAAGACAGACTTAGCACCTTGTGCTCCTGGAACTTTCCTGGACAGGACTTGTCCAGGCAAAGAGACTTGGTTAGGGCGTCACGGGCAGAGGGTCTAGGATGAGCAGAAATGTGGTACTGTAATGACTCCAGGTGTGTTGAGTGTGGGCAGACCCTTGGGGTGCGGCCTGGGCGCTGGCCTGCGGGCCGCAGGGAACAAGCCAGGGGAGGGTCTGTTGGGGCCAGCTCAGTCGCCGTACAGGTGCTTTTCTGTCAGTGATACAGACGCACTCCCTGTGCTTTAAGGAACGTGAGAGGTGGAGGAGGGATGCGCCACAGACCCGCTGGTTCTCTTTTTCAGGTTTTGAGGGATGATGCGATCGTTCTAACTGCTGTCCTTTTCTCTGACGTTTTCATAGAAAGTTCCATACGAAGTGACCTTTCCCCCTGCCACTTTATTTGTTACTTAACTGTCTGTTTGCTTCAATGAGTATGAACATATTTAGTACTTTTCCTTAGGATTCCAAATGGGTTGAAGAGAAGCAGCTGCTCATCAGGACAAACCAAGACTTGCTGGAAAAGGTATGTGGCACAGACACCCTGACCCTCCGCAGGGGATCATGGAGCCCCCGTGGACTTCAGAGGCCTGCTCTGGCCGCGGGAGTCTGACCCACGCCCCTCCTGGGGGCTCCGGCCTCTGGTCCTGGTTCTGTCCTCTGGGGCGGGGTCCACAGAACTGGTTTAGAGCACCCTGCAGACATGATTGGGGCTGCCCATTCTTCTGATGCTGGGCTCCCAGGCCACCTCTGCCATTGCCTTGGGTTCCAGACCTCCTCCCCTGCCTGCTTCCCGTGCATGGGCCTGAGGCACTGGTTGGCAAGCAGGCCCTCGGCGGTCATAGTCCAATTCATGGACCGGAGGCCGTGGCGCTGGCAGAGCTGAGCCTGGCCTTCCCTCTCTGGTCATGGAACTTTCTGATCAAGGAACTTGCCAGAGCTCTCCTGTACTAGTGGAATTGGACCTGGGTTAGGCCGTAGCTTCTAAGCATCCTAGAATGCCCCAACTGTATGAGCCCAGCCTTGCCTCCTTGGGTGGGGGGCCGCGGCCCTGTCCCAGCTCTGCACTGGCCCGCTGTGTGGCCATCCATTGTCCCGTGTCTCTCCACAGCATCTGGGGCATTGGGACAGGACTGGTCATTGTCCTGCGAGGCAGCCCTGTGCGTTGGGAGAGATTTTGTATCCTTGGTCCTGCTCGCTATATTGGGAGACACGGAAAGCTCTCACAGTGTTTCCAAATGTCTCCCGGGGGTGGGGCAGTACCAGCCCAGTAGAGACAGGAGGGAGTAAAGGTGACCGTGACCCACCGGGGCCCTCGTTTCCATGCATTGTCTTAGTCTCACCTCAGGCAGCCTAGTGGGGGGGCTGCTGTTTGCCTCTAAGGTACCAACAGCTATGTAGCTGACCCAGGGTCTCCCAGGGGGGTTGGGACCCAGGCCATCCCCCTCCCAGACTGTGCTTTGGGGAGATCTGCTACCATTTGGGCTCCCCATAGGAGCACTCTGGGGAGTACAGGGTGACTTCCTGCCGGACTCTGGGTGGGCTGACTGGGGGGCCAGGTCGGAAGGAACTCAGACAAGCTTGGGGATCACTCTTGCTTCCCCCACGACTGACCTTGGGGACGGGACTTAATCGCTCCATGCCTCAGTTTCCCCACCATTCGTGTATTCAGCAAACATCTGGCCCCCGTGCTGGGCCAGGCTCGGGACCGCAGGGGCGCAGCAGGCGTGGCCTCCATCTGTGCCATCCCCAGCTCCCGGAACAGAAAAGGCCTTCTTCACCCACTCGCTGAAAGCCTCCCCTTCCCACCCGCCCCCTGGTGACAGCCCCTGTGTCCTCAGGCCAACACCGAGGGGGTCTGTGATCGGGGGACACATTCTCATGGCCCCTAGTGAGAGACAGTGGTTCTCCCACCCGTTAACCCACAGGTGTTTCTGCTCCAGATTTACAGGCTGGAAATGGAAGAGAACCAGCTGAAGAACGAAATGCAAGACGCAAAGGATCAGAATGAGCTGTTAGAATTCAGAGTGCTAGAGCTCGAAGTAAGAGACTCTATCTGTTGTAAACTCTCAAACGGAGCAGACATTCTCTTTGAGCCCAAACTGAAATTCATGTAAAGTCCCAGATGTTTTCAAGCATGTGTAAGGGGACGTGTGACACTTGCTTTCTTTTCTTTTTTTTTTAAATCTGTATGTTCAGAATAATTTCACTGCCTTAATATGTTCTGGAGAGAATGCTCACCGAAGTCTTTGGACATGTACCAGAGCTAATATATTTATTGCCTACGGCTTGTTTTTGCACTTAATAAAATAATTTGTTTTTGCAATATTTTGCCTTTTTTATTTGTGTTTCATTTCCATAACTACTTCCTTCTTGCATGCATAGTCACCTGGTATGCATTCTGCAAACCCGGACAGAAGCACTGTTGCAATTAATAACACACCTTTTTAAGTGACCTTGCATGCATGAATCTCACCTTTTGAGAGAGCGGGGTCCGACCTGGCCCGCAGCTGACTCTATAATGTGTTTACTGCTAGTTTGGCCCATTTTCTATTTGCCAAGGTAAACACGAGGTAAGTAAACAGGGTAAAAGGAGGTATTTGCATAGGCGGTTGAGAAAGCTTGTAACGTTCCAACTCCTTCATGCAGTGAATACAGACATGGCAAGCAGTATTGGACTAACACAATCGTTGTTTGTAACTCAAACGGCAACTCAGAACGACTCTTTAGCGTGAAGGGAGATTGAACGTTGTTCACAGGTAGAAATCTTGTCCCGAATCTTCAGTGAATTCCCACATACACGGAGTTGGACCCAGTGTGAGGGATATTGATGGGATTATTGCTTCCTACGGGAACCTTGCCTCGGGTGTGTTACTGTATTGCCTTGCTACCACTTCATACCCCTTTTTTGTTTGTTTCCATTTAAAAATCATCGACCTGTGAGACATCACCTGAGTTTGTGACTGGTTTTCTCTAAGCATCTGTGGTGACACGGCTCTGCTGTCCCTCCGCTGAAGCCTTTGCGTGTCCAGAACCCTCAGGAAAAGCGAGCTCCTTGGCAATGTTGGTGTTTCTCCGATTTTGTTTTCTCCTCCCGGCCTCAGTTAAAATTCTGCTTGCACTGGAACTTCCCATCTTGTTCTTTGTTGTGCTGACATTGACCGTGGCCTGAATATCTCAGAACCAAGCGTTGCCGTGCAACTCAGCTCTTGCTTGAACCTGAACCGAGTCCTTCCTTCGTTCATGCAGCAGAAGTAGAAGTTAGGAAAGGTCATGGTTAATACTACTGCCACTGTTAGAAAACCTTTCATGTCTCTTTGTGTCTTTCTCATGAGAATTCCATAAGCATCGGTCGCTTTACTAGAACTTTCTTTGAGTGTCTCCACCATCCTTTGGAGCCATTGGAAACCAGTCTTTTGACTTTTGTTCATATAAAACATGGGCTTTCTTTTGTCACCTTTTCTGTGGAGACCCCATTTAAGTAAGCATTACAGGTAGGAAAGGCATCTGTAGCACGGAACCATTGTGAATTGTGTTGTTCTTGTCTAATAAGGGAAGTAAGGTTTTCTAGCTAAACCGATTCAAACCAGGTTAGGCAGATTGGGGCTTGGTGGAAATTAATTGAATTAATGGCCCCACCCTTCCTCTCTCCTTTAGAGCATCTGCTTAAGACCTGCCGTCTGGTGCTCATCTTGGCTACATTTCTTAGTTGAATGGCTAAAGAAGCCCATTGGTTCTGTAGCTAGGTTCTGCAGGCATGGTCCAAGGCAAGCTTACTTACCATAATTTTGAGAAAATAAAAGCAGTTTGATTTCAAGGTATCATTTGGGAAAGGTCTTCTCTGCTGGCTGACCTGTCCATTGCTCAGGGTTTAAAGGCAGCTCTGTGTAGAAAACACATTTGAGACCAGAGTTCTGTTCAGCTGCTGTATTTTATTTCTGTAAGTAACTGGGCTTCTCCTGTCCTTTTTAAAAACTTGTCACTTTACACAAGATTAATGTACTGCTTCTGGGAAAATGCTTGCTCTCCTTCCTGAGTAGTTGAGATTCGACTGTTAATCTAAGGCAGAGGTAGAATGATCATTGCAGTAGTGTTAGTGCGGTTCAAAAACAAATTGTGAACAAAGTCAGCAGATTATATTGAAAAAGATGTGAAGCCAGGGTCAGGGTCCTGGCCCTGCCACTCGCTCATGTGGGACCTCGGGGGGTCTCTGCCTCCCCAGCCTCCTTCTCTTTGTCCACAAAACGGAAGCAGTCATGGCTGCCTCGTGGGGTTGTGTGAGGATGAAATGAGATAACGATGATTTCTGTTGAAATTTCACGCGCTTGTTCTTCCCGAGTATTTAATGATGGTAGTGTGACTTCCTGAGCTTCCATCAGCAGGTTAACTCAGGACACTCTGCTAACCACTTCTTCCCAGCTGATTAGATTAAGAAGTAACCCCGTGTCCACAGGAGATTCCCTGTGGTGCAGACAGGACACAGAGTCTCCATCAAGATTGTAGCCTGAATGCGTGCTTTCTAGTAACACCTTTGCCAACTGGAATTCGTTGGTTTTTGCTGAGTAACGTGGGAAAATGGCAAGTGGTAAATAATCCAATAAAGTTCTGTTTTTAAACCAAATCTTTTCCCCAGGAGAGAGAGCGGAGGTCGCCAGCATTTAACCTCCAAATCACCACCTTCCCCGAGAACAACAGCAGCGCCCTCCAGCTGTTCTGTCACCAGGAAGGAGTTAAGGTAGCGTGCCTGGGGGGTGCCCCCGCTCTACTACGGCCACAGCCTGCTCAAACTCTAGGCTCAGCTGGAAAGGGGATCGTGTGCCGGTGCCAGGGGTAGGAATGATTTTAACAAGATACCCCCGTCCCTCCACTATATTTTGAAAGTCAGAGTTCATTATTCCAGCGGGTCACCAAATGTTACTCTACTTGTATTCGTGTTAAAAGAGCAGAGCCTTGGGATGCAGCCTTGAAGGCAACAGCTTGGCTACTACCCAGCTCTGGCCTGTAACCTCTCTGACCCTCAGTCTCTTCATCTAGGAGAGCTGAGTGGCAACACCCACACCGTGAAGTGGGTGTGACAGTTAAATTAGATAGTGAACATGAAGGGCTCAGTGCGGTGCCCAGAGGGTGCCGAGTATTTTAGAGACAGTAGCTGTGGTCGTTCTAGCAGCTCAGTGTTTGCCGTGACCCTGGAGTCCCGCTAGGCCCGCGGGCACAGAGGGGTCCTTCTGACCCACAGTATTCCGTGAGCCTTTCTAGAAAGCGGTGTTTGTGCTGGCATAAAACTCAGCCAATACGCAGCAGTTACCAGCCCTCCCTCCCTCCCTGAAGGAACTGCTAAGAGTAACTCTGCCCGGCCTTAGGCTCTCAGAGACGAGAAAGGGAGAGGTGTCTTATCAAGGACTGAGGGCTGAGGCCCTAGAGATTGGTATGCATGGTCTTTGTAGCTCACACAAAATGAACGTTGGACATCTTTTCCAGGATGTGAATATTTCTGAACTTATGAAGAAATTAGATATCCTTGGCGATAATGGGGTAACTATGAGCGATCGGTTTCCGGTTTCGTGTTCTTGTTTTGATTCGGGTGTACTCTGTGTGGCTTTTGTTTCGTTTCGTTTTAATTTCTTCCTAATTTAAGAGATCTACTAAGTACAATGTAAGGCTTTTGTATGGCCACATTCCTGCGTGGGTGGCTGGGTCCACATCCATCAGAAGTGGGGTTCTGAAGTTAGATCGTCCTGATAGCCCGTGAGTGATGAGGGGGGAGAAAGCCTAAAAATGAATGTCCAGGAAGAAAGTGGAATCAGTCGAGGTTTCTGAAATCAGAAGGTGAGACTTCTGCCTTCTTAAAAGATCAGCTTGAGCGAGGCCCTATTTCTAAAAGGCTCAGGGCCACTACATGAGACATTCCCACCCCGAGGGCCAGTCCTCAGATATGTCACATCTGGTCCCGTCAGTGAGTGGGGCTGACCCTGGGGAGGCCGCTGTCAGCGTTGTGTAGGGCTGACTGTCTGCACGTGATGTGAGATCAGTGTAAAATGCCCTTGCCCATTTTTGTGTTTTAGAATTTGAGAAATGAAGAACAGGTTGCAATAATCCAGGCTGGAACTGTGCTTGCCCTGTGTGAAAAGGTAGAGCCCAGCGGCATTTCTGTCCATACACCTTGTCTGAGCTTCCCAGCACCATACAAGAAACTGTACATTGGCGTCTCGCTTTGTTCCGGAAGCATGGTTCTGGTCCGTCTGTGTCTGCATGCGCACGTGCATGCCTTTTTGTTTTCTGATTGAACGTCACTCATACTTATGGTAGAAAACTTAGAGACCGTGGAAGGAAATCAAAACCCCCTTCAAGGAAACCACCTGCGACAGTTGGGCTATTTCCTTCCAGTTTTTTTCCCACGCCCTTTTAAAACACTTGGTCAGGATCATACTTGAGTTTTTAATCCTGCTTCATAAGCTTCCACCACGAGAATGAACGGCCCTGCATCATTCCACCTATAGCCACACGCTCAGTAATGATTCTTTCGCTGTTAAGATATTGAGGGCATTTCTGCTCTTTTTCCTATTTACCATCATGCAGCGCTGAGCGTCTTTACCCATAAGTTTCTATCGACATATTAAAACACTTCTACGGGATAGATTCTAGAAGTGGAATCACTGGGCTGATGGGTAAGAGAGTTTTGAAGAGCTTTCATGCTGTCAAATGTTTTCCAGAAAAGTGGTACCATTTCCCCTCTACCTGAGTGTTACTGCTGCCGGTTTCTTGTTCAACAAGGCGTATATCACCACTAAGAACTCTGCTGATAGGATAGGCAGAGATTATATGATGTCATTATTTTAATTTTCATTTATTTGAGTGCTAGTGATAATGGATTTTTGTGTATTATCCATTTTCCTCTTTCTTGTGAATCGTAATTACATTCCATTGCCCTTGTTTGTTACTTATTCATTCATACATTAACTCAATCATGCATTCATCTATTCACATATTTAATACGTATTTGGTCATAACTATGGTTTTTCTTACTGACTTATCTATGTGCTTTACATACTAAATATAATAACTTACTGCCGTATTTATTAAAAATGCATCCTGGTTTGCCTTTTCCATTAATTTAGGGTGTTTTAGGCACATCCAACTTATTAATGTAGTCTGGTCTATAGATCTTTTTCTCTGAAAGCACGTGAGTTAAACTTTAAAGTGTTACTTATATATTGATGAAGCCTTAATGATCTTAATCAGGATTCCTTCCAGAATCTTTGGAAGGGCATTTAAAATATAGTTTTCTTCCCTGAGCACCTGTCCATCCTTCCCCGTGTACAGGGCACTAGACGTTGGTAACAGACTTATGGCAAACCCTTGCTGAGGTCACACAGGTGGTTAAGTGGCGATGCCCACATCACTGCTACCGTCACCTGGCTGAGTCTGTGTCCTCAGGTGGGTCGGGAGATGAGGATGACTCATACCTGGCTGGCTGGTGGCCCCTCAGATACAGGTGATGGTAAGTGTGCATTCAGTAAACGTCCCTCTCACCAGGAGAGCCAAATGCGACAGTGTAGCCTCCAGGGGGTCACACAGAGAGCCCAGCAGACACTTTCAGTTTATTCCTCGTTCACTCCAGCGTTCACTGAGAATGAGCCTCCGAGCGCCCAGCGCCCAGCACACCCGGAGGACGTGGCGATGCCAGACCCAGGCCTCCTTCCTTATCCCCCGGAGGCCCCTCCTGGGCTGGCTTTTAGCCCCCCGCAACCCGCCAACTGCAGGGGCTGCTGCAGGCCAGCGCCTTCATCCCTCTGAGCCGCGAGCCTTGCAGAGTTAGTGTCAGGACTCCAGGACACGGCACTTTTAAATGGGACCAAGCCTCGCTGCCAAGCACCTGGGGCAAGGCTGGGGACTGAGAGGTGTTTGATCGATGGTTGTGGTCAGTGAGCAAAGAGCAGGGACTGCCAGGGACTCGGGGTGGGGCTGGGGCAGTGGGCCTGGGGAGGGGGCTCTCCCTCTCTCCTGCCCCCAGAGCCTCCTGGAGCGGGGCAGACTGTCGGGAATCCCCAGCCCTCTGCCAGTTACCAAGTTCTCCCGCCCCGGGCCCTTCCCGACACTCTCCTCCCCACACCAGGTTCCAGACCCACGGCCTTGGCCCCAGCTCAGGCTTTCAGGGCTCCTCTTCTTCTCAACGACTGTGCAAAGGTTAGCAGCACGGGTCCCTGGACACAGAGGACACGGGGCCCGCCTGGCATGCGGCTGCTGTCTGCTTTCACCCTGTCGCCCACCCCGTGCCCACCTGTACCAGCCCCTGCCGGCTGCTGCCTGTCTGCCAATGACCACAGAGCCCTGCCAAGCTGGCTGGCTGGCGCTACGCTCTGCACCCTAAACGCAGAGAGCTGTGCCGGCTGCCCTGGCCTGCCAGCTCCTCCCGAAATCTCACAAGGGTGGTGGCAGGAGAGGCGGTGCCCGGCGCTGGCCTTTAGAGACCCGACTCTGGACCAGGTGAGAGGGGCCCAGTTCCCCATTTGGGACCGTCTGTGGGGACTGGACTTAGACTGGTGTTGCCTCATATCCTCAGGGACACTAGCTCTGCCGCGTGTCTGTGATTGAAGGCCCAGTGTTTGGGAGGTGCTGTGTCTCCCCCGTGGAGAGAACTCGGTGCTGAGTGCACCCCCGGAAGAAAAGTGGGTCAATGGGACTCCCCTGGGAGCACCTACAGGACAGCCAGGGTGTCCGACCGTCCGGTTTCGCCAGGATGCATGGGACTTTCAGTGCCGAAACGGGGACAGTTCCAGGCAAACGGGGACGAGTTGGTCACCCCGGGGCTGATGGCTGCGAAGAAAATCTCGTAGTGGGGCTCAGAGGCCCCTGCGACGTCCTCAGTCAACCCTCCTCAACCAAGTTATACCTCATTTTAAAAACTGCCATTCAGTACCGGTACCTGACTGGCAGTACTGAGGTCCACTTCCATTTTCTATTTAGGAGCACAGGGCTCCTTTCATAGCCTGTAAGCGAAGTGCGGCTCAAACTAGTTTGCATGTCCCTTGGCATTCTTGCTGCAAATGGCATCTTGCCCTGGGCGCTTGCCCTCCTCCCATCACCACCTGGGGAAGCCCTGCTCTGTCTGGAAGGCTCAGAGAAACACATGCAGGCCCATCTCAGCGCCCTCCAGACCCGCCTCTGGTTAGCAGAGTCCAAGACTAGGGACGTCGCCTTGCTGCCTCGACCCAAACACACAGCACACATGCTGAGCAGAGAACGTGGGGCGTCAGGGGGACTTACAAGTGATCACAAGTCATGCCTCTGCTCCCTCGAGTTCAAAATCAATCAGAAAGATGGAGGTTTTAAAAAATCCGTGTTCTCACTGGTAACAACAGATGAGAAGGTGCAGCTTAGGCCACAGGCAAGCTTTCTAATAGTTGGCCCAGCATCAAGGCCTTGGGGCCCTTCTCTGAAGGGAGGGTTGAGCGTTAGAAGGGGGAGGTCCCCCATTCCCCAGCTCTGAGATCAGTGTCCTGCACCTGTGGGCAAAGTGCCGGTTGGGGCGGAGGTGCACCAGCCACACCTCCCACGAGAGTCCTCTTCCCGTGCCCTGTGGGCTGACTCACTTCTCCCTAAGGGTTTGGGGGCAGGCAGGCACCCTGTCTCCACTCCCCAGGTTCTCACCCCGGAGCGAGGCCCCATAGACATCTGGCCGGACTCCGATAAGAAATCCGTGCCCTCATACGCCCAGGAGGCCCAGGGCCAGCATTTTCTGATCTCACTTTACTCTCCCAGTGGCTGAAGAGGACCTGTCACGTTGTTTCTTTATGTGTATAATATGCCTGTCAAATCTTTGTTTTTTAACAATAGGAAAGAACTGGACATTTTGTTCTACAAAACCTAAGAGCAGCTTGTAGTGATTCAAAACTGGATTTTTTTTCCATTTTATTTTATTCATTTTATGACTGCTTGCCTTAGGATAGTAAAAAACGAAATATTTTTCATTCCTTGTCAGAAATATGCTTACCTGCTTCTAAGACATTGCATACCGGCTCAGCACCGTCTAAAGCAATGCTGCATTGGGTGCCTGCTTCTGTGGCTGGCTCTGGGGCCGCTCTCGGGGGCCATGCTAACATGGACTTTAGCGGGGAGGCTCTGTGGGCGGAGCTTTATCTAGGCTTGTTCCCACTATGGAGCCGGCACACACCCCACAGACCTCCAGACCCCTGCGTCCTCCTTCCCTAAGCAAACGTCTATTAGGTGCTTGCCTCACACCAGGCCCTGTGCAGGGTAAGGAAATTTAACAGAACACATCCCATGTCGTGGGAAAAGGGAAACAGCAATCTGTCAGGTGAGTGCTGTGACAGGGGATCCATGGAGGGCACCAGGCCCCACAGACTCAGGAAGCCGGGCAGGCTTCCTGGAGGAGGCGACAGCTAACTCAGGTCCAGAGGCTGAGTAGGTAAAAAGGCCTGGGGCTGAAGCTGGGGATGGGAGAGGTGGCGATGTTCCAGGCAGAGAGAGCAGCATGTGCAAAGGCCCTGAGGTGAGGGAAGGCGTGGCTGGTCCCCCAGCCATTGTCAGGAGCGATGGGATCTCCTTGGGGAGGCTTTCAGTGGGAGCAGGGTAGGTCCATGAGAGATGCTACGTGTTTGGAGAGAACACGCTGGCTGGTAGGCAGAAGGGGATTTGGGGTCCGACGTGAGCCTGAGGGCTGAGAGGGGGCCTGCGCTGGGCGGTGGTGGTGGAGTGTGGTTGGTGGGGTTTTGAAACGGGAGGGGGTAGAACCAGCGTTTGGGAAGTGAAGGGGGAGGAGCCGTGGCTGCTCCCAGTTTCCCAGTCAAGGTGAGCTGGGGCTCTTCCCATTCGAGGGAAGCCCTTTCTCAGGGAGCTTGAGGCATCGGGGTGTGGGGGGCAGATCTGTGCTGGAGGGGGACATTTCAGAGAGGGAGAGAGCACAGGAGATGGTGGAACCCCCAGGGGAGTGCTGAGGAGAGGGGACGGCCAAGGGTGGGGCCTTTGAAAAGGGCGCCAAGAGTCCAGGACGGGCAGCCACAGCCAGAGGAGGAGGAGGAAGGGTCTGGGCCGTCGGGAAGGGGCGCGTCCACAGGTGGGCAGCAGGCAGGCCCATGGCAGGGAGGTCGTCTGATGGCTTTAGCAATGAGGAGGTTGAATATACACATTTATACACGTTGTCAAACTGACACTCCTAAAACCTAAAACATCCCCACAGGGCGTTAGCCAGGTGTGTGGACCTCCCCCTGTCTCTCAGGTGGGCTCCTCGTAAAGAGACACCCACGTGCCTACACCTGAGGAACAGCGGCCTGCCTCTTGCTCACCGCCTCCCAGACCTGAGAACAGGCAGACGGACCCCCATCACCAGCCCATGGCAGGTGCCCTCACACCCTGCACGGCCAGACCCCCTTTCACGCCTGCATCCCGTGGTGCCCCCAGCTGCTCAGACACGCCCCAGTGGCTGCAGGGGTGCAGTCCCGCAGGCTGGGTTCGAAATCCCCACTTCTCACCTGTGTGACCTTGGACAAGTGACTTAACTCAGCTGCCATGTCTTCACCTGCTAAATGGGGAGATGCTGCCTTCTCCATGGGGTGGTCATGAGGGGGCTGGACGAGGTCGCAGGCGTGAAGCCGCCAGCACAGCGCTCGGCAGGGTAGAACCCAGGGAGGCTCACCCACCCGGCTGCGGGGATCCCAGGGCACACACTCGCAGCCTTCCACATGTATCCACCACGCACACCCACAACCTCCCCTACTTACAGGCTTGCCTGGGCTCACACCCCACACCTACCTGCATGCACGTACGCACGTGTGTGAACCCATGATCCCTGTGCTAACATCTGTCGAAGCTGAAACATCGGGATGGACTTTGAAGTTCCATTTCGAGGACCACCTTGGGACATGATAGGGACCCTCTCCGGGCCGGGAGCCTCCTCTTGGAGGACGGCCCCCAGTGAGCCCTTGTTCTCACTAGCTGCGCGCTCTGTCCCTGCTGTTTTCCAGTGGCTGAAGCAAATAGAGGGAACGGAGGCGGCCCTGACCCAGAAGATGCTAGACTTGGAGAAAGAGAAGGTAAAAGATGCAACCCCCTAGGAGGGAGGGGGGTTGACAGCTCAGATGATTCGCTTCCGAGGAAAGCTTGGCATGTGTTTTGTATTGATTTGCAATGCATTTCTAAATTTTGCTTTTGCTCTCATGGCTGTTCTGTGTAAGTATCATCCATTCACTCAGTTATTCCCTTGATACATATTTTTGGAGCCTCTGCTATCCTGGACACTATGTCACGATTAGGGGTTCAGTAATGAATAGCGGGGTCCCTGCCTTGTCTAGCCTGCAAGCCCTTGGGGATGTATGCGTGGGAGCTGGCAGCAGCAGTGTTGTGTGGGAAGATTAGGGGAGGCACTTTTGTGGTATGGAGGCACCTGGACCAGGGGCTCAGGCACACCAAGGGGGAGCTCCAGGCTTCACTTGCCCCTTCTTGGCCGTGAGTTTGGGAGAGACACACTGGACTTTGCTTCCTCATTGCTAATGGGGTTTCCTATCTCCACCTCACTGGGCCATAGGGATGAGAGATACTGGACACATGGTCCATTTTCACGCTGTGCTTGGCACACGCGGTACCTGATAAACAGTGATGCCAGCTCTTCACCAGGTGCCATGAGTGTACAGTGGGATCCATCTTACCCAGCCTGGGGATGTCAGAGAAGGCTTCCCAGAAGAGGTGGTTCTTGAGCCTTCAAAGACCAAATCGAGTTTTCTAAGTAGAAATGAGAGGGGAAGGACCAAGGAAGAGCCTAAGGCCTGGAAGCAGCGTGTTGGGTGGGAAGAGCCCTGGGCTGAATCACCAGGCCTGGGTGTCTAGTCCCACCTCTGTCACCAGTGAACTGTGGCATCTAGGGCAAGGCACTGGTCCTCTCTGGCCCTCTGTTTCCTCCTCTGTAAAAGCAAGTGGCTGTAACTGCTGAGCTCTAAACCTGAAACCCTCCAATCAGTAATAAAAAAAGAGATGGGTTTCGGAGAGATCACGCTTTCAGGGACTGAGTGACCGGAGAGTGGGGAGGATGCGTGCAGCAGTGAGAGTAATCAGGAGGTGGGTGATGCCATTGGCGTGGGGAGGAAGAGCCACATCTGAGAACCAGCCGCATCCAGGGTCCACCGGGGTGTGACAAGAGGAATCGAGAAGGATTCCTGTAGCCCGGGGCGTGGGAACCAGCTCAGACACCTGAGAGGAAGGAAGCTGGGAGGAGTTGGGACAGGCTTGATCAAGGCTCCTGGGCCAGCGAGGCTCCTGCTGGGGATTCACGCAGGAGCAAGCAGGGCAGACCTGATATCCCTTCTCACCCAAGCACCTGGCAGGTCCCCAACTCGGTGGGGCCGTCACTGTCCATCAAGTGTGAGAAGGTTGGCTCTGAAGAGCTGCTCAGTGATGGGTTCTCACGCTGATCTTGACCTTGGGCACCTCCTCTTTTTCAGGACCTATTCAGCAGGCAGAAGGGCTACCTGGAGGAGGAGCTAGACTACCGGAAGCAAGCCCTCGACCAGGCTTACCTGGTAGGACCGGAAGTGGGTTGCATGTTCTGATTCTTTAGACTCAGCATTACAGGCTGCTCTTCCTTTTGGGGCTGACGGCACATTTGGGGTCCTTGAAATGCCGCGGGGCGCGATACCAATGCCATCTCCACATTTCGACTGGTTTCAACCCGAATGACCATACAGATAAATTGTCACTTTTTCCAAATCAGTCATGATTCTTCAAAAGCATTTAGTTAGCTTGGTGGTTTCTTTGGGCATACTTATTCAGTTCTAGTAATCATTTGAGATGAAGGAAAAGAAACTTTCTGCTTATTAATATTTCTTATTAATATTTATTGATGCTCAAAGCCCAGAGCAAGTTTTCCCGTAAATAGCAAAAAGAGACAGTCACAGAGGAACAAAGGTAAAGCAATGAGTGGAGGGTGGGTGGTGATCCGAACAAGAATTACTTGTTGTGAGGTCCTGTGCAGCATTGCGCCTGGGTCACAGAACTGGTTCTGGACTTACTGGTGATGAACATGAGGTGGGACCATGCTCAGGTTCATATGGCTTTGAGGGGGCATTTCTAGGATGTCCCCACAGCAGAGCGCACTTGGAGTTCAACACCGCTCTTGCAGGAAGAAGCAGTGAGTATATAGAGTCTGGAGCAAGGCTTTGCTCAGATCATTTGTAGCTGAAATCATTTTACAAAGTGGGTTTGTACCTGAGCAATGCAGAATCAATAACTAAAAATCCCCGTCTCCATGAAGACAGAGAGTAGGACGCTGGGCTTAGCACAGGTGGGAGATTCTGGACTTGAAGGCTGGTCCACCTCACTGCGACCCTTGAGCCTTTGTGTCCAGGCTCTGAGGCTTGAATCCCCATGGCAGGGGGCAGCAGATGGAGAAGGTCAGGATGGTTTGAGCCTCATCAAGAAGTGGCATTATCCCATTCAGTTCTTACTTCTGGGCACGTGCTGTTAAGGGCAATTTAGAAATGAAAACATACTCATCCTTTTCTTCCCTCTTTCACTTTTTTGGGTTTTCCTTGATTCTGTCCATTCTCCGTCCTTTTGCAAGCGTCCTTTGCCACTGCACTATACACCACCTCTGTCCTTCCCTGGCTTCCCCAGAAGGTTCTGAGGGATATGATTTCGGGAGATAACGTAGAAACGTACGGCCCCAAAAGGAGGGAGAGGCTGCCGGAGAGTACGTTTGGAAAACTCTGAGGACTTCTTGGGTCCTAAAGGATGGGCTGAGACTTCAAGAGGAACAGAGCAAGCCATGTCCAAGTTCAGTGGTTCTTGGGGCCCTCTTTCAAGGGGCATCTTGCAAGACGGGTGTTTCCCAACTCACTTTGGAAAACTTGGTGTCCGCCTTCGGCTCTCTAAGTGCCATGTGCAGAAAGGCCCTGGGGGACCCTGAGTCCAGGTTCCACAGAGGAGGTCCCTGGGTGTGCTGATCCTGCCACTGGGTAGAAATGACATTCTTACCCAAAGAATATTCCAAAGCCTCAAGTGGGCTTTCAGGTACATGACGAGATTGGAGCTGTGATCAGCGCTCGGCTGGTCTGAACGGTCAGGGAAGAAAAATCTCCAGAGGGTGGCAGTGCCGTGGCCGCGGGCAGAAGGGAGGACAGCAGGTGCCAAAGTCACACCTGTGTTCCTTTGTCGTTGAGCTGAGTGAGATGGTGCAAGGCCACAGTGGAGCTTCCGGAATTGGATGGTGGGGTCCTGGCTGGAAGCTGGCCACGTGCGGGTCTCCTAGGAGCCCAGCTGCTGCAGGGGGAGGGGGCAGCCAGCAGGCACAGGCAAGCTCCGGCTCCATGTGGATCCCTTGGCTGTGTCAGTGGACAGATTCCCACCTTCTAGTTTCCCAGGGGTGATGACTAGGGTCAGGAGAGGGGAATTTGATGCCTGCTGGCTAAGATTGGTCTGATGGGCCTGGAATTCCCTTGGGGGGAGGCTAGCACAGCCATGCTGAAGCCGGGGAGGCTGCAGGAGCAGGTGACCACAGGCACAGAGGGCCACCCGTGTTGACCCACTGCTTCAAACTTCCTTCTGCGTCTTCATAGCAATTTCCATTAAAACGGGTGATTGGTCTATAGCGTCTTTGGAAGAGAAAGAGCTGTTCCTAGCAAGGGACGTGGGTGGGGATTTAGGATGGCAGAGAAGGAGATACTTCTCTCTTTTGTCCCTAGATATTCCCATGAGGTAAATGTATTTAAGTGTCTCGCCGTGAGGCTGAAAAGAAATGACTTCCTCTCATGATGAAAACTCTGAGCTTTCACAAGGATCTCCTCCCCTGGCTACTAATCTCTCATGTGCTCTGCTAACCAGGGGTGTCTTGCTTTTCAGGGGGAGGAGAGAGCAATGAGGACACTGTCCCCATTTGCTTGGGGTTGAAATTGCTTTTCTAACTAGGCAGCTGAATGCCAAGTGCGTGCCATTTGGGACACATTTTCCACGCTACTCGAGATAAAGGGGAGATTTGTTCCCAAGCTGGGGGCAGTGAATTGGAAGCCAAAGACAAAAATAAAGACCCGTTGAGTCAAACCTCTCTTTGAATCACACATCTTAAGGGGCGGTTACGACTATTTCTTCTCATTGCCCTAGTCCCCTCCTGTACAGAGCACGGTGTCTTGATTGAACAGAGTTAAGAAGGGTTCTCAAAACCGTGTGCACAGGGCTGAAAGGGGCTCCCTCGCCCCCATGCCCACCCCCGAGGCCGCTGGCCGCTCTGCTCGGCCCCTGCATGCCTCCCCTCCCTGCCCAAGATCCCCCAGCTGGGTCTCGCTCGGCTGCAGTGTCCTAGGGGTTCCCGTCTACCCACCTGTGACCTCCCACTGTCTGTGTGATTTGGGCCGCTCAGAAAATCCAGGAGCTGGAGGCCACGCTGTACGACGCGCTGCAGCAGGAGCCGGGGCGGCGGGCCAGCGAGGCGCTGAGCGAGGGCCAGCGGGAGGACCTGCAGGCCGCCGTGGAGAAGCTGCGCAGGCAAATCCTGCGGCAGAGCCGGGAGTTTGACAGCCAGATCCTGCGGGAGCGCATGGAGTTGCTGCAGCAGGCCCAGCAGGTAGGGGCAGGGGCCCGGCTGGGCGCCACTGGCCACCACTGGCCACCATCCCCGCTCCTCCACCCCTCCTGTCCCCTGTCGGCACACTGACACCTCTGACGGACACGGTCGATGGAGAGCTAGCAGGAAATCAAGTTTCCGTGAAGCAGGGAGGTCTTCCCGTGGACGCCCTCATAGCCCACAGGTGAATCCTCAGTGATGGGGAGACGCGGGGCTCTCGGGCCCACTATACCGCCAACTGTTTCTAATCACACACTTAAACAACACAGTCCCCGGCCCAGCTAAATGGTAACACAAACCAAAGCAAGGCGTCCCCTCTTCCTCCAGCATTTGTGTTCTGTTTAAACTCAGGTTCTTGTAACCAGGAGGCGCGGGCTGGACGGTTTGCTTTGGGGCTGATCTTGTGATGACGGCTACTTTGAGGACTGGACCTGTAGGCTGTATTAGTTGTTACCTCTGTATTCCTAAATGTGTTTGGGGTCCTGTGCGAACGTCATGTGCTGCCCAGCGCACGGGGACCAGCTTCCCAGGACTCGTGAGGGGGACAAAGGTGAGGATGCAGCAGTAGCTCTGGCATTCATTGGGCACGCACTGTTTTAGATCCTTTACCTCACGGCACTCCTGCAGGTGGGATGATTATGTCCATTTTATGTCCATTTTCCTGGTGAGAAAACTGAGGCTCAGGAAGGTTTACTCACGTGCCTAAAGGTCACACAGCTCATAAGGAATCCTGTCTGTGAGGAAGGATCTAGATAACCAGTGGGGGTCGGTGTCACAGAAGGAGAGAGACAGAGACAGAGAATTGGAAGAAGGAGCAGGTAGAGAGCTGTGTCCGAAGCAGCAGAAGCCCCCATTAGGACTGAGAAGCAAAGATCCCTGGTGGGTTTGGAAGGGGTGTGGGGGGCACAGCCGACTGCATTCGGTTGAGGACTGAAAGGGCCGTGATGAAGGGGGAAAGGGTAACTGGAGGTTATGACGGCAAACTCTTCATTACACACTGGATTTGGGTGAAAGGACTTCGGGCATCCCCCACGACCCTCCACCTGGGCTCCCACACTGCCCCGTCTGTGCCAGTGTGATCTGCTCGCCAGCTCCTGAGTGACCTGGCTCTGATGGGCATAGCTCCTGAGCTGGTATGATGTCTGGCACATGCTAGGAATGCTGGGGACACCAGGAGGGAGAGGATGGAGATGGAGGGGAGAGAAGGGAAAAGCATGGAGGGGGTGTGACAAGGGCACTGTCACTGAACCATCTCTGTTATGGTCACATCGCTAGTGAAAAGTCCCCTGAGGTGGCCGCACCCCAGCGGGACAGATCCCGAGCATCTAGCGTGACTGGGGCTCTTCAGTCGGTGCACACAAAGTGCTGGGGGTATGGGGAGGTTCCTTCCCAGGGCAAGCTGTGAAGGTCCCGATGGAGGGCCCAGCTGAGCCAGGTTTTGAAGGTAAATAGGAAGAAGCCAGGTGGCCATTGGGGGAGCAGTGTTTCAGGCAGCAGCAGAGCAGGGGTGGTCAGTTGGAGTAGCAGTGGCTTAAAAAACAGACCCTGGGACAAGACAGCCTGGCTTTGAACCCTGTTTTCCCACTTATTGGCTGTGTGGCTTTGGACAAGTGACTTAACCTCTCTGGGTCTCACTTTCCTGAGATGGTAATAATGTCTACTCACTGGGATGCTGTAAGGTTTAAGTGAACTATTACATGGAAAGTGCTCTCAGTAAGTGTAGGCAGCGTTATTATTGCCAAGTGTAGGCTGTGAGTAGGTGTAGCAGGACCAGGGCCAGACCAGGCTAAGAGCTGGATGCTGGATTAGCTAATGCCCAGCACTGGGTGTCATTTGCAGGACTTGCCAACTGAGTGTGAATGAAGGGGTTGATTTCACATTCAGCAAATCCAGCTCAAAGCAGAGCATTTGTGTATTTGAACCAAAAAGTCATTACCCACCTGAGGATCCAGATCTCACGAAGGTGCTGGTTATAGTCTAAGTCCAAAAAGTGTGATGGGTGGGCCAGTGAGCACACCCTAAACACAAAGGGCAATGCCACATGTGGCCGTGACTCCCTGAAAAGCACCATGTCCCACATACTAAGAGAAAAAGGGACTCAGGTGATTAAAAAAAAAACAGCAGAAAGCAAGCCATGCTGGCTGTGTGGTCGATTGAGGACTAGTCTCCCTTAAAGAAGAAAATCATTTAAAATACAAGTGTTTCAGAGTGTTTGTGTAAGATCGTATGGGACCAATCACTTCCTTTTACATTTCTCTTGACCTACCTAGTAAATGGCATGTACCTAAGCATAGGGAAAGTTGACTAAGAGCTTGACCCAGGGCTGGGAGCTGCTTTTCCTTTATCTCTGGAACATTTTCAAATCAGTTGAGAATTCTGCTGAGGGTAAATGGTAGATACCCTTCCTCCCACCGAAAATGCCCTCACTCTCATTAATATACACTGATAGGCGTCTGTCAGCCAATACCAATGACAGATGATATATCACTCTGAGGCATTAGTGAGGTAGGACATGCAAATCAGTTAGTGAGTGCCTGGTGCCTGGGAGGTGTCTAGTAAAAGGAGGACTCTCTTTATATAATTACAAACGTGGATGTTGACACCCGAGGCCGCGTTGTGTTCTGTCCACCCTGGCTACTCAAAGTGTGGTCCATGGAGCATCTCCTGGGAGCTCTTAGAAATGCAGACTCTCAGGGCCCATCCCAGACCTACTGAATAGGATTCTGTGTCTACAAGATTCCCAGGAGATTTCTGTGCAAGTTAAGTTGTTAAATGCTAGTTAGTCTGAGAGATACATGGCTGTGAGTTAGAGAGGGGTGTAAGTGTCTGTATTAGTTTACTTGGGCTGCCATAACAAAATACTACAGACTGCATGGCTTAAACAACAGAGGCTAGATGTCCAAAATCAAGGCCTGGCTGATTGGGTTGCTGGTGAAGGCTCTTTTCCTGGTTTGCAGACGGCCACCTTCTCTCTGTGACCCCCACATGGCAAGGGGGATGCGGGGGGGGGCAGATTGGGGCAAAGATGGGAGGGAGAGAGATTGTCCTTTTGTTATAACACCACCAATCCTACCAGATTAAGGTCCCACCTATGACCTTATTAGGGCTTCAACATAAGAATTTAGAGGGGTCACAATTCAGTCCGTAGCAGGTTTCCCGTTACATTTTTGGCTTTGTAAGGAAATGAGTTCTCATGCCTTCTTCCCTGACTCAACTCAGGTGAGCCCCTCCTCCATCACATCATGCCACAGCATCCAGGGGAAAAGGTTCCACCTCCTCCCTTCTCTGGGCTCAGCTCCGGAACTGTCAGCAAGGCAACGCCCTCCTGGCCTCCTGTTCGTTCTTCGTGGGTGGTTCGGAGCAGCTCTAGCTCCAGGCTTTGTCTTAAGGGTCCTGTGTCACCCTGTAGGCAGAAATGCTTGGCCAAACTCTCCCAGTGTGGCACAGATGTAACCGATGATGCCATGACGTTCACAGATTCTTGCTCCCCGCTCTCCCAGCCCAGCATCACACGTGTAATAGCAGCAGGAAGCAGGAGCCCCAGCCAGCATCTCGGTGCCTTTGCAAAAGATGCTCGGAGTTCAGAGTACATCTGTTTTACTGGGTGTTTCCTTTAAAGGAATGGGCTGGATTTGGTTCATCCAGGTGGTGCCTGGGTAGAGAGACTTTCCTTACAACGAGCCCCATGACAGCATGATGCTGGGGACAGAGAGACCCTCCTGTCTCGAGCTTTCATTCAACAGCGTATCACTGGGCACCAATTATGTGCTGGGCACAGGTCTGGCCGCTGGAGATGGAGCAGTGGGCAAAGTTCCTGCTTTCCTGGGGGGTGTCTTTCCATATCTCACTGGGGGGAAACAGGCAGCATGCGTGTAGATATCAGAAACGGTGAGACTTGAGGCTAAAATGATGTGAGAGGTGAGCCATTCAGCTATTTGAAGAGAGAACAGCAAGTACAAAGGCCCTGAGGTGGGAACAGGCTTATTATGCTGGAGAAAATGTTTACATTGTTCATCAGCTGTAGTTTTCAAAAGCAGTTCCCACCACATACAGGATTTTTAAAAGAGACCATCAACCCGAAACAATAGTTGTAATGAGCATTGTGAAAACCCCAGTTTGTAGAGTATCACATGACTTGTAAAACTCTTGGCTATCTAAGTGTTAGACCCAGTTTAATGGATGGGAAACAGAGGCCCAGGGGCCAAAACAACTTGATTAAGGCCAACCCGCCTTTAGGAAGCAGTGGCCATTCCACTAGGGGCCAGTTCTGAGTTCACGTCATACTAATTCCCTGAGGTTTGCTACTTGTTTTTGGCGAGTGTTTGTCCTGAATTCGATAGAGTCTCCAGAAATCTGGCATTAAAAAAAAAAATAATTTTGAAGAAGCTACATTTCCAGTGGGAGAAGGGCGTTAGGAGCCTGAGAATTTCAAACGTGCATCCAGTGATTTATTTTCCCTCCAGGAACATAAAAAACAGCATGTTAAAGCTACGAATGGAGAGCTACGATGTGGCATTAGTAGCACAGGGTCTTGGGTCAGACAGGTCTGGATTCAAATCCCCCCGGCCCCGCCCAGCGTGACCTGAGACAAGGTACTTCAGCTCTGTGAGCCTCGGGTGGGTGTCCCCATCTGCAGAATGGGGACACTGCCAGCACACATCTCAAGGGTTGAGGTCAATGGAGAATTTCTGTGAAGCGTTTGGAAGAGAACCCACCATGAATTAAGCCCTGGACGGGTGTCAGCTCCTACCCGCTGCCCTGGGCCTTTCCCACCCAGCCTGGCCTCCGCTGCACGTTCTGTCACTCACAGTAACGAGACCCCTGCTGGGGTCCCCAGCACACGCTGATCAGGCAAGTGTGGTCCAGGCTGTGCTCCAGGACTGGGAAGAGGGAGAGTGAGATGCCCTTGGCCTTGTGGAGCTCACACCTGGTATAGTGAACACAGAGGCAGGCCCTGGGCAGGGGGTGGCCGTGACGGGGGTTGGGGGGTGCTGGGAGAGACCTGCTGGTGGGGGGACCTGAGGGTAGGAAGGAATGGGCCCTGCCCCAAACCCCCCAAGTCTTCCCTTCATTCTTGGAAGAAGATCCCAGGTGCGTGCGCTCTGGCCCCGTGTCACCCCAGCCCTTGGGCCCAGATCCAGCCTTGCATCTGCTGTCCCCCTGCTGGGGACACATTCCTCAAATGTCACCCGGCTGCCCCATGGCCTTGCTTAACCAGCTGCTCCCCTGATTGACTTTTCTTCCTGTCACTTCTCACTACCTGGTCTTTGCTGACTGACTGTCTCCCCACGAGGCTCTGAGGGCAGGGGAGCTGCTGTGTCCCAGTGCCCAGAACAATGCTGAGTGCAAGCACGGCACAGAGGCACAACACAGCACGCACAACACACAGCGCACACAACACAACACAGCACAGCACACGCAATGCACAACACAGTACATATAACACACAACACACACAGCACACACAACACAACACAGCACAGCACACGCAATGCACAACACAGTACATATAACACACAACACACACAGCACACACAACACAACACAGCACAGCACACGCAATGCACAACACAGTACATATAACACACAACACACACAGCACACACAACACAGCACACACACAACACGGCACAGCACACACAATGCACAACATAATACATATAACACACAACACACACAGCACACACAACACAACACAGCACACACACACAACACGGCACAGCACACACAATGCACAACACAATACATATAACACACAACACACACAGCACAGCACAGCACACACACACAACACGGCACAGCACACACAATGCACAACACAGTACATATAACACACAGCACACACAGCACAGCATACGCAACACAACACAGCACAGCACACACAATGCACAACACAATACATATAACACACAACTCACAGCACACACAACACAGCACACACAACACAACACAGCACACACACACAACACGGCACAGCACATGCAATGCACAACACAGTACATATAACACACAGCACACACAGCACACACAACACAACACAGCACAGCACACACAACACGGCACAGCACACACAATGCACAACACAGTACATATAACGCACAGCACACACAGCACACACAACACAACCCAGCACAGCACACACAACACGGCACAGCACACGCAATGCACAACACAGTACATATAACGCACAGCACACACAGCACACACAACACAACCCAGCACAGCACACACAACACGGCACAGCACACGCAATGCACAACACAGTACATATAACGCACAGCACACACAGCACACACAACACAACCCAGCACAGCACACACAACACGGCACAGCACACGCAATGCACAACACAGTACATATAACGCACAGCACACACAGCACACACAACACAACCCAGCACAGCACACACAACACGGCACAGCACACGCAATGCACAACACAGTACATATAACGCACAGCACACACAGCACACACAACACAACCCAGCACAGCACACACAACACGGCACAGCACACGCAATGCACAACACAGTACATATAACGCACAGCACACACAGCACACACAACACAACCCAGCACAGCACACACAACACGGCACAGCACACGCAATGCACAACACAGTACATATAACGCACAGCACACACAGCACACACAACACAACCCAGCACAGCACACACAACACGGCACAGCACACGCAATGCACAACACAGTACATATAACGCACAGCACACACAGCACACACAACACAACCCAGCACAGCACACACAACACGGCACAGCACACGCAATGCACAACACAGTACATATAACGCACAGCACACACAGCACACACAACACAACCCAGCACAGCACACACAACACGGCACAGCACACGCAATGCACAACACAGTACATATAACGCACAGCACACACAGCACACACAACACAACCCAGCACAGCACACACAACACGGCCCAGCACACACAATGCACAACACAATACATATAACACACAACCCACAGCACACACAACACAACACAGCACAGCACTGCCAGGCATTCTGGCATCTGACCCAGCCTGGAGCACCAGCTGCCTGCGTTGATGGGAAGAATGCGTCCCAGTTTGCCCTGGATGGCCCCTGTCCGCTTTGCCTGCATTTGGCCCATGGGATGCAGTGATGTGACGTCATCAGCCTGGCCCCAGTGGGCATTTCAGTTTTCAAGCCCTATTAAGTAAGGGGAAAAGTGGGTGCAGGAAAAAAAATCAATCAGCCCATGGTACCTTTCCCAACAGAACGATTCTGCACGTTTGCAAAATGTTCTCCCGGCGTGAAGATTGGAATCGATCCACTCATAAACTTGCTTTGTCCTCTCCCTCCCCAGGCTTTATTCCTCAGCACCAGCTGGCCTGCACCACAGATATCTGCTGGGACCACAAGCAATTGCAGTACCACCCTCACCCCTCACTGCCCCTCCCTGCCAATCCATCCACTGCACCGCAGAAGCCTGCCTAACACAGTGTAGCACCACCCCTCCCCAAAGACCCTCCCTGGCTCCGCCGTGCCCAGAAGATGAAGTCCGGGTTGCTTAGCCTCACGCCCTGAGCCCCCTGGGCCCTGTGCTCACCTCTACAAATGCACTGGCTGCCTCTCTCACGAGCTTCTCCTGCTCCATGTCACACCATTTTCATTTGCAATTTTTCTAACATCTACATACCAGGCTCTGTTCTAGGTGCTGGGGATACAGCACTTGCTCTCATGAAGCTTATATTCCAGTGCAGGGAGACAGATCAGTGATGGCACATAGAAGGGGCTCCATAAATGTTGGTTCACTGATGGTCACACCAACCCTCTGAGTGGGAACCATTGATGCAGTTTCACAGGTGAGGTGAGTTCTCAGAGAGGGTAAGCAACTTGCCCAAGGTCACACAGCCAGGAAGTAGCAGAGCTGGAATGTGAACCCATGTCATGAGATGACAAAGCTCTTAAGCACTGCCCCTTCCAGCCTCCCATGACTGGATGGGAGACTGACCCTAGTTATTAAAAAAATTCAGGAAAGACTAGAATGAGAATCAGCTTCTCAGGCTGAGTTTTTTTAAATAAAAATATTTATTTACTTTTTTTTCACTTAATCTTTTAAAAAAATTTATATTGGGGCATAGTTGATTTACAATGTTGTATTAGTTTCAGGTGTACAGCAAAGTGATTCAGTTATACATATGCATATATCCATTTTTTTCAGATTCTTTTCCCATATAGGTTATTACAGAATATTGAGTAGAGTTCCCTGTGCTATACAGTAGATCCTTGTTGATGATCTATTACATATATATTAGAGTGTATATGTTAATCCCAAACTCCTAATTTATCCCCCCCCGCCATCTTTCCCTTTTGGTAACCGTAAGTTTGTTTTCAAAGTCTGTGGATCTGTTTCTCTTTTGTAAATAAGTGCAAAAAATGAGCAGAAGATCTAAATAGACATTTCTCCAAAGAAGACATACAGATGGTCAAAAAGCACGTGAAAGGATGCTTAACATCACTAATTATTAGAGAAATGCAAATCAAAACTACAATGAGGTATCACCTCACACTGGTCAGAATGGCCATCATTAAAAAGTCTACAAACAATAAATGCTGGAGAGGGTGTGGAGAAAAGGGAGCCCTCCTGCACTGTTAGTGGGAATGTAAATTGTACAGCCACTATGGAGAACTGTATGGAGGTTCCTCAAAAAAACTAAAAATAGAGCTACCATATGATCCAGCAATCCCACTCCTGGGCATAAATCCAGAGAAAACCATACTTTGAAAAGATACATGCACCCCAGTGTCTATTCATAGAAGCACTGTTTACAATAGCCAAGACACGGAAGCAACCTAAATGTCCATCAACTGATGAATGGATAAAGAAGATGTGGTACATATGTACAATGGAATATTACTCAGCCATAAAAAAGAATGAAATAATGCCATTTGCAGCAAGAAGGATGAACCTAGAGATTATCATACTAAGTCAGTCAGAGAAAAACAAATATCATATGATATCACTTATATTTGGAATCTAAAAAAAATGACACAAATGGACTCAGGCTGATTTTTAAAGCCCAGAAGTTGTTCCTGGGAGATTTTTGCAAATCCTTCGAAAGCTGTAAAGCATTGTCCTCCCTCCACGTGGCATTGTGATTTGCAAGGCACTTTCCCCCAGGTCCCCATTTCACCCCCAGGGTTACAGGGTCACTGTGCAGTTATTACAGAAGAGGCGTTCCACACAGAGATTATTTGATTACATGACTCTCCAAAGTCCACCCTCTGGTAAATTTGGGGCCCGGGATCCAAGCAAGGGTCTAGCCGAGTTCTGTGGTCATTCACAGATGCTCTCTGCCAGCCCGCCTTGCAAGGGGGTCTCTGGAGGGCAGTCACAGTCTCCCTCAGGTGGAAGAGAATTAGAAACATACTGAGTTTCTCGTCCTTTATAGAGCACGTAGTCTCTGCCGACTTTGCTGTAAGTACTTTGCACAGATTCACTTGCTAGATCCTCAGATGTGGGCAGCACTATTACCCCCAATTCACAGATAAGGAAACCAAGGCCAGAGAGGCTGAACTACTTGCCCAAGGTCACATATCTGAGAGCAGAAGTATTTTTCATCTCTCTTCCGTGCCAATCCATCTTCTGTTTTGCTGCCAGTGTGATCTTTCGAGAATCAAAATCTCATTATTTCCTTACTTGAAATCCTTCATGAGTTCTCCGTGACACCCCCAAATCTGCAAGTTCTTCATTGGGACATTCCAGACCCTCTGAGCTCTGCCCCCCCTGCACTCCCAGCTCCCTGCACACACACACAACATGCCTTCTGCCTGGAGTTCCCTTCCCTCTTTGGCGTCTGGAAAACCACAGTGGGCTGGGTTTTGTGTTTCCTCTGGACCCCCCAGCCCACACTTGCAACTCCTTACACCCCTCACTTCTGCTCAAGTGTGATCTTCCCTGAGCATCCATATGAAATAGCACCCCATTCCTTCCTTACCCCTGCTCGACTTTCTCCATGACATCTGTATTCATCCAGGGCACCATCTATGTATTTGTGTAATACCATTGTCTGAACCTGATGGGACCACAAACTCGAGGCCCCGGGCATGTTGAGCCATATTTGCCGAGTGGGTGAATGTGCCCACAGTGGTGGTTCTCAGAGTGGGGTCCCCCGACCAGCAGCGACCGCATCACCTGGGGACCTGTGGGGAATACAGCTTCTCAGGTCCCGCCCTGAACTGCTGAGTCAGAAACTCTGGGGAAGGGCTCCTGGGATCCGCAGGGCCTCCAGGTGATGTTGATCTGAGTTTGAGAATCTGGACAGAAGGCTTCTCCGGACTGATTCTTAATTCGGGCTGACCTGAGTCGCCGCCCTTCAGCCCGACAGCGTTCTCCAGAGGAGTGAGGTCTCCATGTACATTCAGGACTGGCAAGGCTGTAGCCAGCTAAGCAGCTGTCCAGGGGTATCAGCCCTTGAGGGGTATTGAAGTGCTACTGGACACATGACAATCTGGAAAAGGTTGTACTTGCCAGACCCCCTGGGTGGGGTGCTGTGTGGAACTGGGAGGAACAGACTGATAAACCACCGAGGCTTGGTGTGCACCCCTAGGGGCATTCGGCAGGCGCAGAGCCAGGTAGGTGACCAACCGTCCCTGTTTCCCCGGGACTGATGAGTTTCTCAGGACTCTGGACTTTCAGTGCTAAAACCAGGAAAGTCCCAGGCAAATGGGGACAGTTTGTCATCCTAAAACCTAGCACTACGTGGGCTTCTAAGAATCTGAGTGGATGCTACAGCCATGCCTACCACTGGCACTCATCTCTGCACCAGCTCTGAGGCTCCAGCTAAATAAATCTTGGACAAGTCATTTGGTGCTGCTTCAAATCCATGGTCTTTATTAACCTGCCCAAGGCACCTCCTTGTCTTGGTCAATCTTGATGTTTATGTTTTTAAAAGAGTACACGTTGTATAATTCCATTACGATGCATTTCAAGAACAGGCAAAATCAACTTTTAGTGACAGAGGTCAGAATAGAGTCCCATGGGGGCTTGAGGGAGCCTCCTGGGTGCTGGAGAAGCCCTCAGTCTTGATTCAGGGGGTGGAGAGACAGGCCTGCACACGTATAAAAGTTAGTCGAGCTGCCCACTTATTATTTGTATGTGTCACTGCTTATACGCCACACCACGATAAACAACGAAGAGTAAGGTTTGAACCTGGAAATTTTACTTTTTCTGATACAGAACTTAATGTGTTGCAGAGAATCCGAGAATTGGAGGATAAACTGGAGGTCCAGAAGCGACATCTGAAAGAGCTGGAGGAAAAGGTGAGTGGTGTGAGCTCAGACCATGCCCTGGGCTTCTCTCCATGAGTCGTTCACATGGAATATTCTCTTCTCCTGTCAGTTTCATGAAACCCAAGGAATGGGCTCTGTCTCCAGCCCTCCCTTTTCTGCCCATGTCCCCCAAACTGGCAGTCCAAGAAATAGGTAGCCCCATCAAGTACTTTTCTAGGGAAGAAAAGCGCAGTCCGGGGGCTTCCCTGGTGGCGCAGTGGTTGAGGGTCTGCCTGCCGATGCAGGGGGCGGGTTCGTGCCCCGGTCCGGGAAGATCCCACATGCCGCTGAGCGGCTGGGCCCGTGAGCCATGGCCGCTGAGCCTGCGCGTCCGGAGCCTGTGCTCCACAACGGGAGAGGCCACAACAGTGAGAGGCCCACGTACCGCAAAAAAAAAAAAAAAAAACAAAAGAAAAAAAAGAAAAGTACAGTCTGGGATCAACTTTGTGTGAGGGAGGAGGAGGGTGTCTATTTTTTTTTCCACCAAAGACCTTCAGGTGAACCCCTCTGACATCTGTGAGCCGTAAACCAGCCACAGACATTGGACTTATTCACCTTGAACGATATATATGCCAAAAACCAGTGAGCATTCTTAGAAGTCTCCTCCCTCCAGCGGGAAGTATGGCTGACACCCAGCCCCATTGTCTCTCTATGGCTATCACCATTTTAAGGGTGAGAACGCTGAGCCTGAGAAAGATTCAGACACTTGTCCATGATCCCACAGCTGGAGAGGGATACCCGGGGTCTCCAGGGATGTCACACCAGTGCCCCCGCCACACGGTGTTGGTCCAGATGGACAAATGAGTCCACACATGTGGCATCTTTGTCAGGGCACTTACCACTTCCTGTCCATCCACTAGCTCTTATTCATCTCTTTATCCAAGACAGTTCTTGCCACAGAATAGGGCATCATCAAATGTTTGCAGAATGAGTAATAGATGAGTAGAGAGAAAACCTAAAACTGCACGTTTTATATCGCAGAGGTATGCTCACATGTGGGAACAGGTGAAGGGCTCTGACCCCATTGGGGTGGTCCTCTGGGGACAACGTGCCTCAGGAAGCTTGAAGGGTGATGTGCCGTTACCCCGGGGAAGCAGATGGAGAAAGGGCATTTCTGGGCTTCAGGTATCTGAGGCTGGCCTTTGGAGAGAGGAAGCCGTCTCATTCCATGGACAGAGTGAGGCCAAAGTCACGAAAGCCACCAGAGAGCAGATTCAGGGCTATCTACAAATGGGATGACAGCCCACTCTGTCTAGAGGGAATCAAATACAATGGCCCAAAGAGACAGACCAGCTCTTCAGATGGTACACCAGCTTTCTCTCCTGGGAGTCAGCTATTACACGGGTTAATTCACCTTCCTGGCATCTTCCCATCTGCACCTGGAGCCCTGGGGCACAACCAGCAGCGGGGCGGCAGAGGCTCGTGGCTGGAGGATTTGTGCCAGTTCTCCTGTTGGCGCCCTGGAAATCCCATGGAAATTCGGTTTAAGCAGCTTCCTAGAGTCCCCATCTGCTGCATGCCATCCCCCCTCCCCAGCTTCCAAGGTTATTTTGAGGAGCTGAGGGGATCTCAAGGATACTTCAAGGATTTCCCCGCGGGCACTACTGGGCTGGGCTGGTCGAAAAATAACTCCAGCCACCATGGTCAGTGGTCAGGAACTCTGTCCCTGCCATACTCCACAGGCTGGTCTTGGCAAGGACCTCCCCTACCCCGGGCCTCAGTTTCCTCATGTAGAATATGAAGAGCTAGGTGATTCTAAATGCCCCTTCTAGCTCTAACTTCCAATGATTCTAAATTTTGTTTAAAATTTGGTGGCTGTCTGTTTGGATTTTCATTTTTTCAATAACAATTTAGGGGAGCTATTACCTTGATTTGGAAAAAAATAATGAATTCTTTTCAAAAGCCCTGGATAATGTCCAGACATGTTTCACCTAATCACCAGCAATTCTTTTTGAATAAAGCAAGTAATAAATAAACTAAGGGAAAAAACTCTACTCTCAAACTGACCTGTATAATTTTTCATTCCCTTAAAGCCATTTTTTTTCTGCAAATTTTTTCTTTTTAAAGTAGACTAATCAAACGGCACAAAAGATTTTAAACAGTGGAATCTCTTGGGAGAGTGGGCCCTGGCAGGGATGGTATAGGGGCCGGTCCGCAGGTCGGACTGGATGACCTGTGACCTGGGTGGAATCTTCCTTGATCCTTGTACGCATGTCATGCCTAGTCTTTGGTGGGACCATCAGCTATGACTACTGGAGAGGTCTTCCTCTATATATACTGTCCTGCCAGGTTCTTCAAGAAAGTCACACCTCTGCACCAAAAAGCCCTGGTCCATGGTGTACATCTCCCCTGTCTAAATTAGCCAGATATTTGGGGACTGTGTAGGGACAACCCACCCTGGGTGACACATCCCACAGGATGGGTTTCTCAGGTGAAATCCGCTCCTAAAGCCCACTGACTTCCTGTTTCTCTTTCTAAACCCAACCCCAGTGGCGTAGTTCTTGTGAAATGCTGTCATTGAGTTCCATACTACATATCTTACATCTTTTTTTCTTTTCTTTTTTTCCCCCTCATTTTCTTTTGGTCTTATTTTATAGTTTTTGTTCCTTTTTTTGTTTTTCTCACTAGCATTCATTCTGTGGCCTTGATGACGTCAGTGAGCCAGGAACTCGGGTTGGTATCCTTTCATTTTCACTGATAAAAATGATTTTTCTAAAAAAGGAGATTTCCTCCCAGCTCTGACTGTAACATTCCTTTAGGTGCTATGGAAGGTGGCCTTGTGGTAGATTGCTCCTGGTCAGGCTCACTGGCCCCGGGGCATCCGGGGGTCACTGGCGAGTTCCACCGCTGAGAGGAAGATCAGGGAGCTCTCTGTGAATAAGATTGGACAATGGGGACCTGGTTGTCCCCCTGTTGTATTTTATCTTGAAAAGGTGGTTGTGGCTTTTCCCAAAGGTTCTTTCTATTTTGGCTTTGGTTTTGGGTGCTCTCTATTGCCTGTGGGACACTAAATTCACCGTAGGGTCCAGACCAGGGTGGGCTTCTGGGATCAGGGGTCTGCAGGAGTAGCAGGCTGATGGGCAAGTCCATGACCCGCGTACAAAATGCCCAGGAAGCCTGTGTAAAGAGCCCACGCTCCTTGCCTCTCCCCCACCACCTGCCCTGGACCCCAGGCCTGGTTTTGATGCCATCCCGGCAGCTGGTCCTTCTCTGGATCATTGGACCCTGCGTGTCTCATCCTGAGTTCCTTCTTGGGCACCCAGGCCTCCCCCATTCTCCCTGTTCTGAGTGCCCACCATGGACTGGGGTCTGCCAGGGCCCCTAGAGTCTAGAATTCTGCTGCTGAGTTCAGCCCAGGTGAGGGCCCTGTGAATTCTGAGGATGCCCACAGCCTACTAGCCGCCTGGACCCCCAGGCTGAGCTCTGACACTTGTCCCTGCCTGATGTCCCTGTGGGCTCTTCCTTGGATCCTCTGTGCCCTGGTCCTAGGACAGCGCTTGGCACGTGGTTGATGCTCATTCCGTGGTTGTACAGCAAATAAAGGAATGATCCCAGGTCTGATCAGACTGGGAGTGGGGGTTGCCATAGTGGGTTGGGGGTGGGTGCTGGGAGACAGGCCATCTGAACCCTATTTCCTCGCTCCCTGGATTGTCAGGGAAGGTCCCTCAGTGGGCTCAGCTGAAGAGTTCAGGACAGTGATGGGAACAGGTGAGGGCAGGTAAGCCAGGGGCTTCCCCAGCCATTCTCCCCCTTGGTTCTTGTGTCATGTCAAATTATTTTTTAATTTTCCAGGATAGAAAAAGAGCTTATGGAATAAACTGAGTCCTATGGCAAACCCAACCCCACTCAAACCAAAATTCAACAGCAAAACAAGCTATTCCAAGCCCAGAAACTGAAACCAGAATTCACAGATACCACACGACAGCTTGAACGGGAGGCATTTAGGATCTATGGCTGGGTCCTGGCTGGGCCAAGCTGTAGGAGCTCTGCAAGGATGATGGGGAATTTGTCAAGCTCAGGGCCACATCCAAGTCCCCACTGTGGCACCTTCAAGAGCCCGAGGGGCAGAGACCTGAATACCAGGAAACTAAGTGCAATTACTAGAAATGGATTGATTGGAGAGCCACTGCACTGTCTGGGGACAGACTGCATCCTTGTCCCTGCACAGCATGCCTCCCCTAGCTGTGGTGTGTGTGCCCGGCTAGACACTGACTGTGTACATATGTCTCCATGAACTGTGCCGTGTGAATCCTGGAGTCTATCAGCCAGAGTGACTTGCAAATGTCCCTGTGATCTGAACCCGAAGTCAAGCCCCAGCCAACAAAACCCTCCAGATCTGTGTGCAGCTGAATTCAGCAGCTGTTGGCCAGAGAGAGAGGACTGGAGCCTCGCCCACTGTGGACGGTGGACCCCAGGACCTCAGATTTACAAGGGGGAAGCCACAGGCTCCATCACTCTTGAGGGTGAAAGTCCCAGAGCTTGACTGCACCTGGGCCATTGTAGATCAAGGATTGAGAGGTGGACAGCATCCCCGCCTAGACCACACTCGGGCTGTCTCACATCTGGGTGGTAATTTGCAAGGGGCTGGCCAGGAAGAAATGCTGGGTTGTGGAGCGATCCCTGGAGCACCCGCGGGAAATGAGGCTCCTTCCGCAGTGGTCTGAGACCAGGTCCACTTTCTTACAACCTCAGCCATTCCTGATCCCAGGAGACCTGCCTCTGCACCACGCCTCCCAGGAGAACGATGGATTGGGTGGGGCTGCCGAGGAGGCCAGGACACCAGCTGGTGGAGGTCAAGCCCAGGAGCAAATCCTGGAGAAGAGAAGTTACTTTCGGATGTCGTTGCTGTTGTTATTCTAGGGTGAGCAGGTGGGTGGGGGAGCATCTCCAGGAAAAGGCACCTGCTCATATGACTGATCCCTCCCAAACTTTTGGAAGGAAGACGTTGGGAATCAAAGTAGATCAAGTGAAATGGAAGGTAGTGAATGTGAAGCAAAGGACAGCTGCATCTTGTTGGAAGGAGCAGCTGAAGGCAAGGATGGGTTGATCCCAAGGATGGAAAGATTCATTGCTCTGTGTTTGTTGGGCTGTAAGAGCAATCCTATAATTTCTGGTGAGAATAACCTTTGGAGAAAACTAAAATGACTGAAATGCAGGCTACCAAAGGAATCAAGGAGGGCAGGGAATCCAACAGAGGAGCTGAAAGTTCTCAGAAGGATAAACCCAAGGATGGAGAAGGACACGGAGCTCAGCACAGAAGGGGCACCCAACCAGATGGAGAGGGATACTCAAACCAAACCAAAGGATTAGGGGGCTCTAAGAAAACGCACACCCAAGATAGCTGAGAAGTGATCATTCTCTTTTGAAATCTAAACCCAAAGCACCACCGCAGCAGCCCCCATGACTTTCCCACATCTGATAACCAAAAGCAAATGAACTGATGGCTTTGCTTGAAAAAAGCAGGCATCTGAGAACTCCAGGCAGCAGTGGGAATGTGGAACCATGCAGCAACTGAAAATGAAAAGCACGTCTGCTTTCTCTGGGGCCAGAGAAACACAGAGAAGCCTTGCTTTGCTAACTTAGTAGCAGAAGTCCAGGAGGTGTGCAAGGTCTCTGGGAAGCTAGTCCCACAGCACAGAGTGTCCATCCCTCCCTGCTGCAGGAGTGTGGGCCTCATGCCCTACTGCCCCGCGCTTCTGTCTTCTCAGCTCTCCCACTCGGACAACAGGATGCCAATGGCAGTGGCTTTGAAGTCAGACCCATCCAGGTCCACTCCTAGACCAGCCACTCCCCTGCAGTGGACACCGGCAAAGTACTTGCCACTCAGAGTCTTAATTTCTTCATCTGTGGAATGGTGGGTGATAGTTCCCACACAGCACCTCACAAGAGGTCTTCTTTGGGCACAAGTAGACAGTTAGACCCAAAGACTCTCCGATACTGGCAGGACGGGCAGCATCTGATGCACCGCTGTGGAGGTCGTCCTCCAAGGAGACCATACGGCCCACAGGGGACCAGGGGCCAGTCTCTTTGACCCCCAGGAGACAGTTCAGGTGTGAGTGGGTGAGGCTCATACAGGCAGGTGCAGGGAGCCAACAACGAGTCGGCATTTCTTGTGATGGTCCCAGGCATCGCTTCCAAGGCTCCCTGCCAGGGACAGGCCCAGTCACAAGAGCCACAGGGGGCCTCCGAGTTCTGGCGGCCCACCAGGTGCGTACTCGTGTACCTCTGCGCCCAGATGAGACACACAGCTCAGAGCTGCCGTTGTGCTTGTCGCCTAGTAATGCAACCGACCTTCTGCCCAGATGAGGTTTCCAGGTGGTAGAGCTACAGACGCAACGGAACCCAAGTCAGTTTCTCACACAGAAAGGAGAAGGGTTGGGTCCACCCTTTACCACCAGCCTCCTCACAGATCTACTTGGGGGGTGAAGGGAGAGCCCAGGTCAAGTTCCTGACACAGGGACGCCATGCCATGCCACTTAAATGTGCTGTTTCCCACTCCCCTCACATCTCACCCCTCCCCTCCCCTCACACCTCACACTCCCCGCCGCTTCCAGTACAGAAAAGCACGTTTGTTTCTCTTTTCTCACATTTAACCAGGACCTGATAGAGGCCTGCCAAATTGGGGATCCCAACCAGCCGATTTGGGGTGCCCTCCAGTCCCTGGTTCCAGCTGAGGGGCAAAGCTGCCGGTCTCCAGAAGCCTGGCCTCCTCCCACCTCCCTCCCAACCCTCCTCCCGCCCCCTCCCCACCATCTCTCTGGGGCTGCCATTTCATCTGAAGTGGGGACCCCTGTGTCCTGCCCTCAGCCAAGCTCTGTGTCCTTCCTGTGGTCGCCGTCAGCCTTGGGGAACCTCACCCAGGCTGCTAATGATGCAGGGCCACGTCCTTACAGCAGTTCCATGGCCATCTGTCCCCTTTCCTCAGGTCTCCAGCCCTGAGAAGCCCGCAGGGGTGATAATGCACGGGCAAGCCGCGTTCCTGTCCTTCTCCCTCAGACACAGATGGTTCATTCCAAACGAAGCTTAGTCAGTCTTAGTCATTTATCCAAAAAAAGTCTGAAGACACTTCCCCAGGCAGAGGCCCTGGGGCTCAAATGCCCTTTACCTGTCCCGGCTGCACCTTTCCTCTAGGCTGCTCCCCTAAGAAAGGTCTACAATACCTGCTTCCTCCTCCTTGCAGGCCTGGCACATGATTTTTCAGGTGGTCACTTGGCCCCAGTCGGCTATCAATTAATCCTTCTGCTCGAGGATGCTCCTGGCAGCTAAGGTCCCTGCGGGCTCGCTGTGCCAGGCACAGCACCAGGCACTTGAGAGCTAAGTGACTCGTGCAACAGCAGGGAGGGGACTGCTGTTCATCTCATTTTGCAGGGAGCTGGGTTAAGTGCCCAAGATCTTGGCGCATAAGAGGCAGAGCTGGACACAGCCCAGGCAGGCGATCTGAACTACATGTTGCTTCTGCCTGTCACGCACTGCCTGCACGCTGCATTCACTGTGTGCCCGGCGCTGTGCACTGCCTACCCTACAGCCACTAATTTATGCCTAAACAGCTCTTGATATGGGTACTATTTTCACTACCCACGCCCACCTTTTATGAGAAGTTAAGTGATTTGTCCAAGATTCCATCCAAGAAGCACCGGAGATCTGAGTTGCCCCACTGCGCCCCCTCTTGGCCGATACCCTGCCCTGCTGCCTCTGACCGCTCCATGTCTATTGCAAGCCCCCTGCGCCACCCTACACAGCCACTTTTGAGGAAGTAGATTTTAATTTTTTTCCTTTGCATTATGGCTTATTACAAGATACTGAATATAGTCCCCTATAGTCTATAATAGGACCTCGTTGGGTTTAAAAAAATCTTTTTCCCATTATGGTTGGGAAATACACTCTAAAACAAAATTTTCTCCTGACCGAGACAATCTCTTCACTAAGGTAGACAAGAAAGAAAACAATTTTATTATCGAAAGAGCATCAAACCAGAATGTGATGTGCATCACAGACTATCCGCTAAGAGATTTGCAAAGACAGAAAAGAATCTCACTTCTTGTTAGCCAAGGAGATACAGCCCAATTCGTACAGGTCCTTGGGATAAACGATAATTTGTTGTCACGTAAGAGAACTTGGCAGCACTATTTATTACATATAGGTCACCCTAAATCCACCTGGCCATCGGAGTGACCCTCTGTGTTTGTTCATTTGTTTCGTACAAAGAAAAGTGGAATTTCTCCTATCTCTATGACAGGAGGTGGTTTTGCAACTTGGAGCCGGGAGACCAGGAAGTTAGGCTCCGACCCTCCCACAGGAACTGGGAGACAGGCTTCTATTTTCCTTGGGTGTTTGCATGCCAAAGAGATGGCTCCCAGGATCTTCAGAAACACGTTCCTGGGTCAGAAAAGCAGCAAAGGGCCTATATAGCTTTTAAAAGAATCAACATATATTTCAAAGAGATGAAGAAAGAACGACAAGTTTTCTAAAGTAGGAGCTCTCAGAAAAGGGTGGGGGAAGTCTCTTCCATCATTTTTCACAAGGAGGATTAAGTCCTGTAGTTTAAATTTCTATTTGTTCCTGCACCACTCTGCATCAGGCCTATTTATTACACTCTTCCCTGGCCAGCTCCTTCCAGTTCTCGCCTCCTGCACCCCCCGCGGTACCGCATCCTCAGAGATCTGACCAGGACCCTCCTTGGCTCTAAACACTCCAGGGACCCCCTCACTTCCCACACAGAGATGCCATGTCCTGGAGTCCAAGGCCCACAGGGATATGGCTCCAAGTCACCTTCTGTCCTGGGTCCTCACTTCCCCCTTCAGGGTGTGCACTGGGCCAGCCAAACCCGACCACTCCCACTCCCTTCACCTGTCCTGACTCTGTCCTTGGGCTATGGTCCTGAGACTCCCTCCGCCTGGAAGAGCCTTCTTCCCACCTCTGTCATCTGCAATGGGTCATTCCTTGGCCACCTATACAGCCTCAGTCTCCTCCACAGCAGGGTGTGTTTCCTCCTGTTCGGGGTCTGGGTTCATCCCTTACCCCTTGAGTTTTGGACTCAGACTTGGATTTGAATCCTGACTCTGCCACTGCCCATCTGTGGGGCCTGGCCAACTCCCCCAGCTTCCAGAGCCTCTGTTTCAGCATTTGTAAAATGGTTATGAAAATGCCCACCTCCTGGGGTTTCCAGGAGAATCGGACTAGGTAAGGTGAGATGATCCAGTGCAGTGCTAGTTTCCCTTCCCCTTCCCCTAGTAAACTCCAAGCCTGTGATAAATGTTTGCTGGACTCAGACAGGAGGTTTAGAACTTCATTTATTACGTGGTGAAAACTTGAGCCTCAGTGCTGAGAATTTATAACATTCTGATGGTCCTGCCTAGAAATCTTATTTTCGCTCTTTGTACACATTATTAAGTTTTTAATTCCAAGCGGCTTTTCTGCTTTGGGTGACTGCCGGCATGCTGGCTTGTAAAACGAGAGGCTTTCATTCATATTGTATGACATTTCTGCAGGTGAAACCCAAGTCCCCCACTCATAAATAATCCACCTGTTCTTGCCCTCCTCAAAGGGTATTTTCCTGCACAATCTGAAGGCACCACAGCCACCTTGAAATCTACAGAAAGTCCATGTTGCAGATTCACTTAATTGTATCAAGTCTTGGCCCATGAACTATGTCTGGGATGGAGCCGACAGCTAAAGGACGGACTGAAAAAAGTTTCAGCTACGTTGTCAGAGCCCCCAGCAGCGATGGGTTTGATATAATGAACGTCGACGTGAAGATCGACACGTCCTGGATCTTCCAGGATGTAGAGGAGACTGGTGAGGAGCCGGGATGTCTTCCAGAAGAAGCAGCTAGAAGCCCAGACGTGGACACGGGAACACTCAGGAAGCAACTGGAATCCTCAGAACAGAAGCTGTTGGTAGCTGTGGACAAGTACGTGATGTCAGAGTCTGGGCTGAGGAGCAGGTAAATATACCATTTGGACCTCTTCTTTGTGTATGTACGAATCCTGGGGCATCCTAATTGTGTCAGGATGGAGTGTTGAATCATTTCTGTGACTGAGGATGCAGGCAAAACAGTCAGTGTTCCATAACCTGCCACAGCAGTCCCTCCTCCTTCTGTCTTTCCCTTCCCCTGCTCTGTATCATAGGGGCTGAGCCTATTTCCCAGGCTCCCTCACTCACTGGCTTCCATCTGGGTCCAGCCAATGGGAGACGCTGAAGGGAGGACGACGGGAGAAGCCAGGGTATTATCCCCTTCTCTTCTGCTCTGGGTGACGTCTCTGACTATGGCTGCCATTCAGTCATGCTTTCGGCTTCCTCTGTGGTCCTGCTTCTGGGCCCCAGTATCACCACCTCCTCCCTGTCTACCCCTCCAGCCCCAGGGGCAGAAGTGGCTCCCAGCAGCTGCTAACCTCTGGGTTGCCTGTCATCTCTGTCTGGCCTTTCGTCTCTTCCATCCCTATGTTTGTTTGATTCTCGCTGCTGAACCTTCTGGTGTAGGCTCTATTTTCCTGATGGAACCGACATGGTCCAGAGGTGGGGCGTTTGAATCCAGGTCTTTCTCCAAAGCCCATGCTCTGTTTTGATCCCTAGGCCAGTAGAATGAGGTGGGGTCTTGCATACACATCAAAGGAGAAACCAGCATGGAAATGCAGTACGGTTATGGCTGGGGTCTGACAGCTTTACCAATATGCCAACAGCCAAGTATCTTAAATTTGCCCGACTTCACGCTTTTGGTGTGTTTCCCTTCATTTTAGTAAGGGCGAGTCAGTAAATGTGTATTTACATGATCTATACTTTTTCTCCCCCTTGTAAAACTTTTCACGTGAAAAAATTCACATATGAGAAAAATTATTCTGTCACCTTCAGTATCAGTCTATGTGATTGTCCACTCACTCATTCATCCATTTATTCATTCATTCCCTCATTCATTCCCTCATTCTACAACGTGCACTTAGCCCTCAGGAATCACATACTGTTTGTTGTATGAGTCTGCTGGGGCTGCCATAACAAAGCACCACAGACTGGGGGGCTTTATTTTCTCATAGCCCTGGTGGATGGAAGTAAAAGATCAAAGTGTGGACAAGGTTGTTTCCTTCTGAGACCTCTCTCCTTGGCTTGGTGATGTCTACCTTCTCTCTGTGTCTTCCTGTGGTCTTCCTTCTGTGCATGTCTGTGTCCTAATCTCCTCTTCTTATAAGGACACCAGTCATAGTGGATCAGGGCCCACCCTAATGACCTCATTTTAACTAAATTACCTCTTTAAAAACCCTATCTCCAAATACAGTCACATTCTGAGGTACTAGGGTTGGCTAACTTCAACATATGAATTTGGGAGGACATATTCAGCCCAAAACATGAGTTCTAGGGGTTGAGAGCTGGAAAGGTAGGGCCCCAGCCCTGGAGAGATAGAAGTATAGCTCACGCAAGGTTGTACATGGCAGTGAAAACCAGATGGTCACAAGGCCTGGGAAAGATGGGTGGGAAACCAGAGGAGACCCCTCTATGTGAGGGAGAGACAGGCAGCCTGGAGGCACCACGAGTGGCGGAGAGGAGGGGCCTCTGTGGCTGGGGCCTGGGGTGAAGCCATCCTGGAGGTGGTGTCCTGGACCCGCCTGTGGGGAAATGTGGGCTGTGTCCTCAGTTCTCTGAAGGTGGGACGCACCATCCTGTAGAAGCAGGGCTTCGGGAGGGCAGGCCCGATCTGCGGCAGGGGTTGGGAGAAAAAAGAGTTAAGGCTTACCAAGAGCCTGTGGTGCAGGGCACAGTGCTGGCCTCCCCCCACCATGCCTCCATCGCTGCTCCCTTGAACCCTGTGGCACATAGAGCGATATGATCCCCTTTTCCAGATGAGGAAACTGAGGCTCAGTGGATGAAATACATTACTCGGTGTCACGGAGAACTGAAGCCAGGGTCTGAACGCACGACTGTGAATATAGATTTCAGGCTAATTTCACCATGGGTTTGCTCTAAGTAGGGGATAGTAAAAGACTGATAGTGTACATTGGATTTCACTTCAGTTAAAGAGTTAATGTTTAAAAGTATTTATGGCAAAACTAATGCAACCACGATGTTAGAAATTTGAGGATGAGAGCCCCACTCCCACCTCCGTAACACTATCATTGCTGCAAGTTCATTTACAATCTAAATGCAACAAAATTAATAATAGCTGAACACGTTGAGTGTTTCCTCTGGGCTAGGCACTATTTACATGCTCGATGCGTATTAGCAGACTTAATCCTTAAAAATAAATGACTAGAAATGAAGTAATAGCAATATCTTCAATTTCTAGATGGGGAAATTAAGGTGCTGGCTTAAGTAACTTCTCCGTGGTCACACACCCAGCTACATGGGGGCGCTGGGACCACCCAGGCAGCCTGCCCGATTTATCCTGGTGGATATTCCCTGATGGAGTCTCCCAGTTCCGTAGCACTCTTTGCAGCTCTACACTGTAATATATATATTTTTAACTTGTCATTAATCAGTGAAAAATGGTACTTCATTGTCTAGTTCCTGTTTATGTGTGTATATGTTTCCTATGGCTGCTAAAACAAATTACTGCAAACGTGCTGCCTTCAAACAGCACACATTCATTGCCTTTCAGCTCTGGAGGCAGAAGTCCTAAAGCAGGCTCATGGGGCTACAGTCACGGTGTCCGCAGGGATGTGCTCTCTCCAGAGGCTGTAGGGGAAACCTGTGTCTGCCTTTTCCAGCATCTATAGCTGCATTCCTTGGCTTCTGGCCCCTCCCCGTCTTCAAGCCAGCAGGGTAGCATCTTGCTTCAGTGGTCACATGGCCTCCCCTTCTGCCTCCCTCTCATGAGGACAGTCGTAATTGCGGTTAAGCCCACCCAGATAATCCAGGATAATCTCTCTGTCTCAAACTCCTTAACTGAATCACATCTGCAGTCTCTTTTGCATCTTAAGGTAACATTCATTAAGTTTCGGGAAGCAGGGCATGGATATATTTGGGGGCTGTTATTCAGCCTGCCACCATGAAAGTAGTCATTTTCTGCCTAGTTTGAGTATAGGGATAATACCAGAATTAAATATTGTCCCAGATTTAACGTTTCAGATTGGTCTCAAAAACTAAAAAGTTAAACTTTTCTTTTCCCATTCAGATATCACCACGTTTTATAATCAATCAGAAGGCACTCCACCCAAGCCTCTGACTGACGAATGTGCGGCCCCTCTGGTCCATTTTGGAAGGAACTTAATTTTAATCTACACAAGAGGGCCCCCTCCCTTCTGCCACTTTAGAGAGCCTCCCCCAGGGCCTCAAAACTAGAGCAGAAGAGGGGACTCTTGGCCCTATTATTAATAAGAGTGACTCACTTTATGTAATCTTCACAATAACCCTCTGAGCAAGGTGCAATTACCTGTTTTACGGATGAAGATACTGAGGGTCATAGTGGTGAATGAGCCCAGTTAAGGCCTCATGGCAGGTAAGTGGCAGAGCCAGGAGGCAAAGCTAAGTCCTCACCCAGGGAAGCAGAGTCTGTCCTGGATGAGCAGGTCACCTGGTGTGGAGCTGGGTAAAGGAGTGAGGCTGTGCAGAGCTTGTCCACGTAGGCTGGGAATGCCCTTGCCACGTGTTTCACGGTCTTCTATTATAGAAGTAAGATTGGCACATTGAGGGGACTTGGATACTAGGTACGAGCAGGAGACAGACAAGTGAGTCTATGTAGCTCCTCTGCTCCTCATGGGACCACTAGGCAGATGTTCCTTCTGGCTTCCCTCCATTCACATGTGCTCCTCCTTTCTATGTAGCTGAGGTCAGGGTTCACTTCCAGCCTGGGTATTACTTCGCATATTGCACAACTTCAGCACTTTCTGAAGTGCTGAAGACTTCAGGTGGCTTAGCCATCCCTAACTGGTAGGTCATTTCCAACGTCTCACTTTTGTAATCCAGAGATTAATTTTTTAAACGGCAGAAACCTTTTTTCTGCATTTCAGTCATTTCCTTAGAAAAGATTTGCAATAATTTAGCTTAAATGGGAGGCAACAGAGCACAGGGTTAAAGCATGAGTTTGGGAGCCATGCAGCCTGGACTCTATAATGGCCTGTGACCTTGGGCAAGTTGCCCGGCCTCTCTGATCCTGTTTTCTCATGTGCGAAGTAGGGGGAAGGGAATCCACCTGTAAGGATTAATTGAGACAATGCAGATGTATGGTTCAGATGTTTGGTTCAGTCCTTTTTCATTGGTATGACCTGAACTGGGGATTACTGGTTTAGGGATGAGAACATTGTTGAGATTCCCAGTGCCTTACTATTCAAAAGAGGTCTCTGAAGTATCTTAGATCATCTTCAAAAAGATAGGTATGAATGTTTTACAAAATGTCATTTTGTCAGAATATCAAATTGGCCAAATAACAGAAGAAAAAAAGAAGATCCTGGTGTCTGTGAAAAGCTTAGGCCACACTTACCGCATCCTGAGTAAGCGCCTTGCTGCTTCAATGCGCAGAATTCAGGAGCTGGAGCTGTCGGAGAGGAAACTCCTCCAGAAGGTGGACCAGCTGAGCGCCCTCGTGTTCCAGGAGAGAAGTGCCTCTCTCCGGGCCCAGGAGCAGCTGGAGGCGCTGCAGGGGGAGCTTGCCAGCCAGGTACCGAGTCCCTCCTCCTTCTTTCCAGTACTTGTTTCTTGTCCCAGCAGAGTCACCCCATAGGTTTGGATGTGGTAGCAGCTGCCCTTGAACATAGACAGTGGGGCGGGCCTCGAGAGCCTAGCCAGGAGGGGTAAGAGAGGTCCCAATTCTAACAGTGCAGGCAGGGGCCGCTGGACCTGGGCAAGGTCACGTGGCCTCCCTGGGCCTCGGCTGCCCCATCTGTAAAACGGGGCTCCCATCCTGTCCTGCCCGCCTCATAGGGCTCTGGCTGGGATCCACTGGGTGGCATGCGGGGGCTGTGCACTTGCTGGGAGCTCTGGCCAGAGGTTCCTTTCTGCGGACTTGGTGCCTGACAGGGGAGCCGGCTCTGGCCTAAGGACAAGGAGAGGACTGATGTGGGGTCTCTGCCCTCAGGAGCTGGCTTGCAGGCAGGGACACAGATGGGAAACAAGTAACTCCAAAGCTGGATGCTGGGAGCCATGGGGAATGTGGTGTGTGGTGGGGAGACAGAGTTGGTGAGGCAAGAGGTCGCCCTGGCCAGGGTCGCCAGGGCCCTGGCATGATCCAAATTCTGGAGGCAAGGGGGAGCAGGACTTAGGGGGACCTTAGCAGGAGAGGCTCATAGTCAGGGTTTTGGGGGATATCACTCTAACTGCATGGGAGAGAGAGGTGGCAGGGGCAGGGGGCAAGTTAGAGCGCGATTGGAGGGGGAGTGGGTGGTTAAGAGGCTGGTTAAGGCTCTGGAAGCAGATGCCTGGAGCCAAACCCTGGCTCTGCTACTCATGAGCTGTGTGATCTAGGCCAAATGACTTAACCTCTCTGGACCTCAGTTTCCTCATCTGTGAAATGGGAATGATACAGTACCAACCCCGTTCAATTGTTGTGTGGGTAGAGGAAGGTAATACGTGTAAAACACTCACAACGGTAGGCATTTGGATAGCCCTAGCTGCCTTCGTAATTACTAGTCTTTACTGAAATATTCCAGCGGAGAGATGACGAAGGCTGGAGGGCAGAGACTTGGCAGGCAGAGACCCAGAGATCCCGAGAGGCATCCGGTTTCAGTAAATTGCTACTCACGGCGCAGCACAGCAACTGTTAAATTGCAGGTTGACACCCGTAAGTGGGTTGTGAAATCAATTCCGTAACTCACAACCAGCATTTTAAAAATGGAGTTGACTAGGAATTATGAAAGGGCATCACGTGTACGAAGGGGAGAGCCTGTTTCCTGAAACTTCTGTTTCAGTTGTCAACACGTGCATATGTACAACGGGGCATGTTCTTAAATGTATTTTTTACCATGGGAAGTAGTCCAGAATGTTTGAAAAACACCAGATTGATTAGCTTTCAACTGAAATAGAAGTGAAGCATGGAAAGCTAAGAAGTTCCATTAAATTGAAATTAGTCTCTGAGATGCCAGGGAGACATGCAAGTGCCACTTTTCCCCTTTGCATTGAACTTCAGATGCAGAAAGTTGAGTTCGTCCTCCTTGGTTCACAGCACATCATCGTCAGGGTCCGAGAGTTTTTAACCCGAGGTATAGTAGTGTTATGTGGGATCCCACCATCAAGAATATGATCTCTCCGTGGAAAATCCTGTAATTAATACTTTTTGTCATGCCTTACATACATATAGGGTTTCCCAGGTGAATAGACACAGTCCTGTAATCACCAGAGGTTCCTAGTATGATGGGGAGACAGAGGATGCGGGTGACAAGCAAGGGAAATGCCATGAGAGAGCTCGGGGCACTGCAGGACCCTCAGTTATGTGGCCCACACACATTTCTTTATTGCATTCTCTTGTAATCTGGTTGCTCCTGGGAATGTCCTGTCACAAAACCGCATTTCCAGATGAAGGGCAAGATTTCAGAGAGGTGAGGGGTCTGGCTTGGGTCCCCTCGGAGACCACTTGGCCCAGCTTCAACCCAGCCCAGACACTAACCCTCGATCTGTCCCCAGAGCTATCTGCATTTCAGAGCATATTTTGCAGGAGTGCATGACCTCTGCCCTTTGTACCTGATATCTGCCAAATGGCAATTTGCCCCATTGTTGTCAATATTTGCAGTAAGCATTTGCGTACAAAGACACCTCACTTCTGTGGTGACCCGTGGTCATTCCCAGAGGTGATAAAGGTAGACCCATCCAGGTGATGGGGCACCGTGCACCTAGCATCACCGATTGCAGGATTCATACCATCGGGAAGACCCCGAGCAATTTTCCTTGCAGGGAATCTAACTCCGGTTTTATCTGCCCCAATTCCCCCCAAAACACACTGTCAAACAAAGCCTGCCGGGCTGTTCCCAAGTTTCCTCTTTCACATTTGCTCTTGCTTGTTTGTTTTGTCTTCTGCGAGCTCTCGTGGCTGAGTATCAGCAGCAGGCACTAGCAGTTGACAGAGAGCTTAACATGAAGGCAGTTCTACCCATTTGCATAAATTAATTCTGAAAATTGGGCAAGGACGCCCATTTTTGCAGTGCATGGGTCACCCCCGTCCAGCTCATGGGTCGGGGGAGGGCAAGGTTTAAGAACAGGGAGATGTGTTCCTTGGACAGGCAGCGGGCCAAGCGGAAAAAGGAAAGGTCTTGAGTCAAGTACGTGGTGGTTCAGTGACTTTTAGTCGTGTGACATTGTGCAGGTCACTTCTGAGTAGCTCCACAGGACGTATTCACAGGAAGGAACAACTGCTGTGACACTGGTGGTCCTGTCTCACCAGCCAGAAGCCACGGTCAGCTGATCCTTACTGGTTCAGGCATTAACCCTGTAGGCACTGGGAAATGGAGAGGTCTGGGAAGTTCTGCAAGTGGGGAAGTGGGGACACTCAGGGGGGTCCAGGTGGCAGCTCTTTACAAACTGGTGTGGGGGAATCACATGTTGGAACCACTGGCCCTCCCAGTGTGCACCAGCCCATCCCCCTCCTGCCCGTTGCACAGTTTCCTTCCAAGAACTCGGGGAGCTCACGGGTGTGCAGGGCCCACACTAGGGGGAAGTAAGGTGCTCGTCTCCTGGGCAAACTTTAAGGGGGCACCAAAAGACAGTCATCGAGATCAATAATATTTTGCAGCAGTGTTTTAATGCAAAAATTAATGCAAAAAGAAAAGGCGCGCTGAACAACAAAATATCGAAGTTTCAAATAAAGACAGGCTCAATGCGAGCTACGGTGCGTCCCCGGCCGCCTTCCTGACGCCCTCCTCCACCGCCAACCCGTAGGTTCAGGAGAAGGAGCGCGCGGCCCGGCGGCAGCGGTGGCGGCTGCGGCGGCTGCGGGAGCGTCCAGGCGGCGCGCCGGCTGCGGGAGCAGCGCGCCACCGAGCGGCTGCTCCGCGGGCAGCTGGAGGAGCTGCGCTGCTGCATCTATGGGCTGAAGCTGTCGGAGATCGGCCTGCAGGGCCAGGTGGAGGAGCTCGCCCAGCAAAACAGGTGCCTGCGAGAGGAGCTGGGAGCCCAGGCCCCCCGAGAGAGAGCGCTCAGCACGGCTCCTGCTGGTCACGGTAGCCTGGTAAGTGGCCGCAACCCAGAGCACGAGTGATTTTCTGCTTTTCTCTAACTTTCTGCCGCTCGGTCAAGTCACGGGCTCCGTCATTCCCCCGTTTTCCTCTTCAACCACCCCTGCAACCCACCAGCCCCCTTCACCCACCCTTCATTCCATCCACGCATCTACCCACCTGGTGGTGCCCATCCACCCCTACAGCTTCACTCACCCGTTCACCAAGCCAGCCACCTCCCCACCACCTGTCCACCTGCTCAGCCCCCGTCCACCCGTCCATGCCCTCATGCACCGTCTTGTCTACCCACCCACCCACCCCTCTACCCACACTCCATCATCTCTTTCACCGGACCATCTGCTTGTCCATCTCTCCTTGCAGCCACTCTCCAGGCAGCCATCCAGTTACCCTTCACCCCTCCTCGTCTGTTTCCTCCTGTCCGTCCATCTATCTGACCTTTGATGGGTCCCTGCCTGTGCCAGGCCCCGTGCTGGGCGAGCTCCTCCACGTGCAGTATGGCATTAACTGTCATGGTCTTGTGACTTCCACCCTGATCCGCCCCTCCCTGGGAAAGCCATCACCCTTTCCCAACTCCCTCACAGCTCCAAAGGTTGCCACAGTCCCCAGCGTGCCGGTGCTGTACGTGCATCTTCATTTCTCCTTCTTTAGACTGTGAGCCCCTTGAGGGCAGGTCAGATGGCTTCTGTAGCGGCCGCCCCAGCAGCAGCACACAGGAGGCCCTCAGGACTGTGCAGTAGAGAACAAGCAGGGTTCAGCTCCTTTCCAGTTCTCCTATTTGCTAGCTGTGGGACCCCAAGCAAGTTTCTTAAGCTCTGGAGCCAAGAGCAGGCTGGGCACTGATGTTATCACCTAACTGATAGACGAGCAAAAACTTAACGTTTAATATACTCCTGCCATGTGCTTGGCACCCTACGGTGTTTTCAAAGGCATCATTTAATGCTCATAAAACTGTAAAGCAGGTACTATTAGTGTCCGCACTCCACAGAGAGGAGGCTGAGGCTCAGAGAGGCAGTGCACTGACCTGTTGTCACACAGCTCAGAAGAGGCAGAAGTAGAATTGGATCCAAATTGGATGTGAGTCCAGAGTGCTTTGTTTCTCCCGCACCAGGCTGCCTCCCTGAAAAGGGAGAGTTAACTCAGCTCCCTCCAAGACATCAAGATCCCACTGGGTTAATTTGCATTTAAGGAAAAATAAGGGAGCCACCTTAGCCCAAAGAAGATTACTCATTTAAAAAAAAAAAATCAAATTTATCTTTGGACCTGGACAACCTATTTCAAATTAACTGGAACTTTAGTCTTCTCAAGATAATGAAGTGTATCCTGCCTAGATCATTTTAATACTGAGTTTATCTGTGGTTATATATTATCTTTTTAGTACTTCATTCTACTCATGTTACTTCTGCGTGCCCTGTTCGTTCTTCCTCCGTTATGTTCATCAGGTAAAAGGAATACAGTGTACCTTTCATATTGGCACCTTGTTGTAATTTCAGAAAATAAATCGTGTAGAGATGGAAATTGTCATTTAGAATCCTTTCTGTAATTTTCCTAAACGTAAGATTTTAATTTAGGCTGTTGGCTTACATCCTTATTCTCCCAATCTTTCTGCCTTCCCGTGCACTGCTACTCTTTCTTTTATCTAAGGAAAAGGGTGAATACCTAAATATTTTAGAGATGCCTCCTAATGTTTTGTACGTTTTGTGTTCTCTCGTTTAATCTTTAGTACAGCCTTGCAAGCCAGGTGCTATTATCCCACTGACTAGATGGAGAAACTGAGACCCAGGAGGTTAAGTGACTTGACCACAGGCATGCAGCTCCAAAGTATTAGGGCCAGCAAGGGGACATGGGCCAGATCAAGGCTGTGACTCCAAGAGGCTGTCCTTACCTTAAGATGCTGGGGCCAGCGTTGGTTCTTGCGGAGTTTGGGGCAGTGGCAGTGGCTGCGTTTGGTGGCTTGTGTGCCATCAGTTATAAGCCCCTTGTTGACATGCATCTGTGACCTTCTCGATGTTTCATGCCTTATTATTTAAAAGACCCAGTGCCCAAGGAGAACCACATGCTCTCAAGACCTTGCTGGAGGCTGCTGTGCACGGTCAAAAGTCTCTCAAAAATTCCCTAAATTTCCCATAAAGTGTGGTCCCCAGCCAATTCTGCCTCTGTAGCATCCGGAGAAGCCAGTCTGTTATCAGATGAGTAGCAGAGGAAGCAGGGGCCCGTGGAATAGAAAATGCTGATCCTTAAGCATGGGAGCCATACACACTGGGGTGAGATGCTCATGTTCTAAGATGGCAGGTGGGACCCGGAGTGGACAGAGGCAGGGGATTCCGCTGGGTGAAGGGGTAGTAGCACTTGCTGTCTTCTGAGTGTGTCAGAGTGAAGAGCCCGTGGGAGCGTGAATGCAAGAGCCCTTTAAAGATGGAACAAATGTCAGTTACCATTTCAGCATAGAGTGTCGTGGGACGGTCACTGATCCTGGCTTTTAGCAATCTAAAATGGCAGCCTGTGAGCATCCGGGCTGGGAGAGTGATATTAGCAAGGGCTTGCTCTGGCCGTCGGCGTCCATGTCATCGTGGTTTGTGCATTTCCTGTGTGGCTTGCTCTCACTTCCGGGAAGTGGCTCCCATCCCCTTGCTCATGATCTCTCCAAGGGGGGCTCGGCACCAGGGCGACCAGCTTCTTGCTCCAGCCAGATGTTAGCAGTTCTCCCAGATGGAGACAAGCAGGGCCGAGTCCCCCCAGCTGGTGGGCCTGGAGCCTGGCCCTGCCTTCTAGGAGCTCTGGGAGCCCTGCCAGTCGTCTTATTTCTATGCCTTAATATCCTTATTGAGCAAATAGAAATGTAGGTACTCTGAGAGTTTCCTGGGGCTGCCCTAGCAAAGAACCACAAACTGTGTGGTCTCAATAATTGTCCTGGAGGCTGGAAGCCCGAGATCGAGGTGTCGGCAGGGTCGTTCCTTCCAAGGCCTGTGAATGAAGATCTGTTCCGGGCCTCTCTCCTTAGCTTGTGGGCGGCTGTCTTCTTGCTGTGTCTCACTGTCTTCCTTCTATGCACCTCTGTGTCCAAATGTCCCCCTTTTATAAGGACACCAGTCATATTGGACTAGGGCCCACCCGAATGACCCCATCTTAATTTAGTCAATTGTGTCTCTATTTCCAAATCAGGTCATGTTCTGAGGTCCTGGGAGTTAAGAGTCAACTTAGGAAGTTTTGGTCGGGGGGGACACAATTTAACTCATAACAAGTGCCCTCCTGGATGCACCATTATGAGGCCCCGTGAAACAGTAGAACTGTTGGTTCTAGTTGCTTGATGTGCTTCTTCGCCGGCTTCATGGGGGTACAAAACGATTCCTGTATTTATGTGGGAGTCTTTGCACTAGACGCCATCTCTGGTGCTCTGCATCTGTTGTCCACTCATTTTGTCCTTCAACGACCTTCAAGGGAGGAACTATTTTACCCCCACTTTACAGATGAGGAAGTGAAGGCCTGGAGAGTCCCAGGGTCCCGCAGATAGTAAGTGGTGGGGCAGGATTTGCGCCCCGGCAGGCTGACCCTGAGATGAGCCTGTGAGTGCCATGCTCTGTTCCTCCGGTAACTAGTGGTCACTGGGTCCAAAATCAGCATTTAACGGGTGCCGTACAACGAGGTGTACTCGGGCCTGAGCGTGGTACCAGGGCTGGGAAATAAGACAAGACCCCTGCCTGCACGGGATGACAAGACTGCCTGGAGAAAGAGGGTGCAGACAGAGGAAGGGGGAAGGGGCCTGACAATCTGTGGGTCACTGTTGGGGATCTTGGTGTTTGGAATGGGGAATGGACCATTCCCCATGACAGGGCCACAGGGTATGTCAGAGTCTTCCAAACTGTCCTACTCTCAGCGGGCACTGACAGCCCTGACTCTGAGCACCTTGGAGTCGAAAAGGGCCACCTTGAAAGGAAGAAATCCTCCAGAGAGCACGCTGGAGAGATGGGAAATGCCAGTCAGTCACCAGGTCATGGGGCAGCATGGCTTGCAATTTTAAAGTTAAAATGCTAGAATCTATTGATAACAATGCTGTAAAGCCAGATGGTGTCCCTCAGGTCTTGGTCTGGCCTGTGGCCATGGCTGTGCATGTATGAGATTGTACTCAGTGTTCTGAGAGCATTGCATGCATGCATGCATGATTTCCCAAGGCTGACAGTGCATTTCCAAAGGGGCAGGACCCAGAATGGTTAAGAGCCACGTGGCAGATCTTCAGTGCCCTTCTCTGGATAACGGTGTAACCCACAAATGATCTCTTTTCATAAGCCCCCAGCAGCTCCATCGCCTTGGGATCCAGCTCCACTTCCTAACCTCGGCATTCAAGGCCCCAGCTGCTCTAGCCACTGCCTCCAGGCTCACTGCCCACCCCTTCCTCCCACCCTGTGGTCCTGCAGGTCCCTAAATATGCCAGACTCCTCCAGCCTGCTTACTTTCCCTGTGTCTAGAGACTTCTACCGTCTGCTCCCCATGGCCCCTTGGTAAACCCCTGCTTCTTTCTCTCCATTTGGTGAGAATGTCTCTTCCTCCAAGAAGACTCTTCTGATTTTACGCCAGCTCCTTCCCTCCTTGGTGCCCCCATCATAATATGACCCACCTCTGGTGACCCTAATTCTCACTGTGCTGGGCCTGGCTGCCCACCCCCCCGTAGCTGTTCCTTCATCGTCATCACCAACTGGGTCCGATTCAGCCATAAATCCCAGCCCCTGTCCACAGGCTGTGGAATACTTGGTGAGGAAGTGACTCAGTGAATAAATGGCCAAAAGAAGATATTTGCTCCATTGCCCATGGGAAATGGAAACTTCCAGACGAAGGGACCAGCCTAAGATGGCAATGCTGGGAAGTGAGGTATAGAAATTGGGAAATGAGAGGGAGGTCTAGCCCCAGGGAAGTGTGTATCATATTGAAAATCATTGCAAATTATTAGGGTGCCTCCAACCCAAACCAGCCCCTTGGTTACATCTGATGTGTGTCATGGTGTGATTTATGGTGAGGGTAATCGTTATGAGAAGATATTTTGATTCCTATTTACACAGCACTTCCCCAAACAGGATCTCCTTGATACTGGGAGGTAGCCAGGCAGAGATCAATGATTTTGTCCCCAACCCCACAGAGGAGGCACATACCTTGCCCAGGATCACACAGTTTATAGTTTCTAGAACAAGTTGCTTGGAGCCCAGGTCCCCACAGGAACGGCCATTGCAAGGACAAGCGCCCAACTCGGGGAGGAGTTTGGGGAGGGGGTTTCTGGTCAGAATCCCAGGTGAAAGAAAGTTTAAGAGGACTCTGGTTTGCAAGAGAAGCAAAGCCTCTCTGCAGATGTGTCCAGATGCTTTTTAGCAAGCGTGCACTGGGCATCCTGTATGTTCCAGACACCGTGCCGACCACTGGGGCTGGGGAGGCGATCCTTCTCTTCAAAAGTTTATAGGAGAGATAGACACAGGGGCAGAAAGGGCAATTTGGGGGATGACCACTACAGCAGGGGACACCCTGGGGCAGTGGCCTGGCCTGGAGGGTAACAAGGAGGCTCGTATAAAGAGATTAAAAGTCACTCTCTCATGATGTCAGTGTCAGGCTGTCATCCCAGAGCTGCGACCCCGCTCCTTGTGACAGTGGCCTCAGGAATGCGGGCTGCTCAGGCCAGCTTCTCGACCCCAGCGATATGAGTAGAGCGACCCCTGGTGGCGAGTATGAGAATCTCTTGATTGTTTCCTGGGTCCAGGCAGCCCGTTCCTGCTCAAAGCTTGCACCTGAGCAGAAGTGCCCGTTACACATTTGTCACTCATTCCTGCAGCGAGCAAGGGCTTTAAAGCAGTTTCGATAATGTCAAAAAACAAAACATAGGCAAAAGCCACGGACATACAAATAACGTAAAAAGGAAATACAGATGGCCCGTGGTCTTACAAAAAAGGTCCATTACTTAAAAAAAATATACGAATGAGCAAAACCTCACGATTCCGCTGGATTCTGAATATTTGTCATATATTAAAGGTACCTCAATACTGTTTATAGTTGGTAAAAATTGGAAACAACCTAAATGTCTGATCAGAGGGACCTGATTTGGTAAGTGAAGGCATTCCTTACATCAGAGATTATTCGGCAGCCCTAAAACACCACATTACAGAAGAAGTTGTGGAGAAATGATCCTTCGATACCATCACATGAAAAATGCACAAAGGGAAAGTCAACATTTTGTAGAAACAGACTTTTGGAAGAATTTAAATGTCTCTGCACAGAAAAAAAGCCCAGAGGGATATATTCTCACACATTTGTAATATTTGTGTTTGGATATCACTGTATTCCTCATTTTCTTCTTTCAAAATAATTACACATTAAAACTAAAGCCAAGTAAAGTTACAGGCAAATGCTCCTGTGAGTGCTGAAAAGCAGGGAGGGCTGGCAACGCTGAGCAGAGTGGGGCAGGAAGCGGGAGAGAAGGCCCGGATCAAGTTCGGAGACCTGAGTTCAGGTCCTGTACTCCCACTGTGTGTGCTGTGTGACCTTGGACAAGTCACTGTCCCTCTCTGAGTATTGATTTCATCACTTGTGACATGAAGCGGGTATAGCATCATCTCGGAAGTCCTCCCCTGGATGTTAGCTCCTCGAGGCAGGGGTCTGTGTGTGTCACCCATGGCTGTGTCCCAGCCCCAGGACAAAGCCTGCCACATAGTAGGTGCTCAGAAAGTATTTGTTGAACTGAATGGAAGTAAACTTGGGTACTGGAGCAAAATCCAAATAGAAATGAACAGCACAACAATGGTGGCCTTCGACAATGCCCTCCGCCTCCCCTTCATCTGTTCCCTCCTCCTTCCTTCTGCTTCTCTCTCTCGCTTGCTCTCATGTCTTTGAATTTCTGTCTCCCTTTTTGCATCCTATTTCCTCTTTTTTTTCTTTCTCATTTGCCTTCTCTCTCTCTCCATTTTCTCATCTCCACCTCCTTCCAATAGTGATTTTAAGTTCTTGACAAGAGTGTTTAATTTTGATCAAGTGGGAAGCTAGTGGAGAAAACCGTGAGGTACCCCAAGGTCTGTGGGCAGAAGGCACCTGTGGCAGGTTGTCCGGGCCCGTCTGGATGCAGAGCAGGGCTGTGCCCAGACCCCTCTGGTTTTCATTGGTCTTGGCTGGGGCCCTGTTCTGGTACTTGTTAAAAGCTTCTGGGTGATCCTAAGATGTGGCCAGGGCCTGGTCTCCCCTGGTCTCTGAGGAGAACTGGACAAGACACAAACTGTCACACAGTAACTGGAAGGTCACAACCTTGGGGTATGAGGAGAAGATGCTGCAGTGAGGGAGGGGCTTCATTTGGGGGAGGCTCAGGGAAGCCTCATTAAGGATCTGGCCTTTAAGTTAAGCCCAGAAGGGAGCAGCTGGGCCAGGCAGAAGGGTGGGGAGGAGAGGTGTAGGCAGCAGGCACTAAGGGTGCGAGGCCCCAAGGCAGGAGGGAGAAGGGTCCATCCAAAGAGCAGAGATGGGTGTGGTGAGGCTGGGCAGGCAGGGGTTTTATCTTTCAGGGCAGTGAGAAGCATGGAAGGCTTGGAAACAGGAGAGCAACCTGAGCCGGTTTCCATTTCAGTGCAATTGCTCGGCTGCCAAAGGGTGTGGAAAGGAGGGGCAGAGAGCCAGGGGCAGGGAGGGCTTTGCAAGGAGGCAGCCTGCAACCAGTACCCTTCCCAGGAGGATGCGCCAGGCAGCCAGGAAGAACCGCACGTGCAGAGGCCAGCAGGAACCAGCGTGGGGGAACAGGGAGGCACTGTGAGAGGAAGCCAGGACCAGGAGTGTCACGGGCTGCGGTGACAGCCCTGGACGGCCTCTGTGCCTGACCGCAGCACAGGAGCTGATCCCGTGGACTGAGTGGGGGAGGTGAGGGTGGACTTGCAGGTCAGAGGGTCCCTGGCAGCTGCGGGCAGGACGGGAGGGGAAGCAGGAGGCCCAGTTAGTGGCCAACGCAGGGGTCTGCCGAGAGCAGGTGAGGACCTGGAGATGGGCACGGGGCATGACCTGTCCATTTCCGTTTCTCCCTCCCCTAGAAGAGCACCTGACCCACAGTAGGAGCTTAATAAATGTTTGCTGAATAAATGCACGGCGAGTCCGAAATGTCTGCCTTTCTGCACATTCTGTCTATCCACCCAACTGTCAAACCTTTATTAAGCACCTAGTGTGTGCCAGGCTGTAGTGTCAGTGCGGACCGAATGAAGGCCAGTTTCCTTCCTGAATGACCTCAGGTCTAGTGTGGGAGCAGGTGGGAAGCAAACAGCGCCCCTTAGAACTGGACTAGGCGTACCCGGGGCAGTGGGAACCTGCAGGAGACTCGTGCCCTGGCCCCTCGCGGGTGGTGGCTAGAGCCGCAGTCCAGGTGCTGCCTCTAGCGTGCTCTGCAGGGCGGGGGGTTGGGCATTGGGTTAGGGAAGCTCCTTGCTGAAGCCCAGCTTGCCTTTTGGGGTGGGGAGGAGGGTGCCACCCGGAGCTGCCTGGCTGCGGCGTTTGGGGCCTGTGGACAGTTGAGGGACAGGACTGCCCAGAGGGACAGGCTCCCACCTCGGGTGGATAGAGAGGGAACTTTTGCACCGGAAGGAAAGGGGACTGGAGCCTTTGGTGCCACCTTGGGGGGCCCAGAAAAATCTTGGCTGAATGGACAAGCTCCCCATTGTCTGCTAAATGGACGCTGGGTGCTCACAGGAGTCAGTTTGGTTGGCAGGACCGAGAACGCAGGACCAGGGCCCTATGGCCAGGCCACTGCCCTCTGCTGTCCTCACCTGGGGAAGGGATGCAACTCCCTCCAGGGGTCCTTGGGAGGGACTTGGCTGGGACAGGCTTGGAGGGTCCCTTGCAACCAGGGACACTCACAGCTGTCTTGTCTTCTTGTGTTTTTTTCCTCAAGGACGCCCTGGGCTGTGTTCAGGATGAATCGCTGCCCCTGCCCTGGGAGGAGGCTCCGGATGCCTGCGGAAACCGAGGCCCTGACGGGGCGCCTGGACCAAGGGGCTCGGCAGGTGCGTGGGGGGCCCCGCGTGGACATCCACTGATGGGCCAGCTCTCTGATGACACAGCAGGGTGGCGGTCCCTGCTCTACAGTCAGGAAGCTGAGGCTCAGAGAGGTAGTGTTGCTTGCTTGATGCCACACAGCCGGGAAAGGTAGGATCAGAGTCCACAATGCCCACGGCAAGGTCTGTGACTTAGGCTCAACGCGACATTTAGGCTCACTCCCTCAGCCCTCAGAAGGTGCCAACCAGGTGACGCACGTGCCAGCCTCAGGCAGCAGGGGTCCCTTCAGGGGGCTTTGTCTTCGCAGAAGACCGTGTCATGACCAGGAGCTGTTCTACTCCCCGCCCCCGCCCCAGTGACAGCTCAGGTGTGAGACAAGTGTGAAGCCTGGGAGTTGCTGGGACCCCCTTATCCCTAAGTTGTCCCTAACGGGAACCAATATCTCTGCTAATATTCTCGGGTGCAGCTTCCAGGGTCCCTGCTGCAAAAGCCACTGCATGCAGGGAGCCCCAAAGCCACGGTGTCCAACTGGCCGTCTGTGGTCTATGTACAGTTTTCCAAGGTGAAATTCAACTTAAGGATGAGGGGGTCAGTTATACCCAGCGGGGCTGTTGACCAGCAAAGCTGACCTTTCCCCTCCATCCCATTTCTGGGGAACAGAGCTGACAAGTCAAACGAAGTCAGGTTTGTCCTTGGGGAAGGGGGCAGGGCGTGTCTGGCAAAGCCTGGGCATCAACTCCCCTGTCTACGTGCTGACCGTGAGGGGCTGGGGGCCAGGGATTATGACCCTGTGTGGCCATGACGGTGTGGGGCCAGGGAGATGTCGTGGGCTTTGTGGTCAGAAGAGGTGGCTTCCAGACCCCACTCTGCTGCTCACCAGTGGATGTCATTCCCCATCCCTGAGCCTCGGTTTCTCACCTGACAGGCAGTGGTGGCCAGCAGGCCACTTTTGGAGGCTCAAAGGCCCTGAGTCATGAGAAGTACTGTCTCATCCCAACAGCAGATGGCACTGCTGGTGGCAATCATGGGAAAGCTCCTAGGAGGGTCTTCTTAACTCTCTGGTCCTGTCATTTCCCAGGCCAGCCCTCCGAGGGGCCCCGCGCCTGGGACTGCATCGGGGCTGGACAAAGCACTGCTGTCTTGATCCCAGGCCCGGAGACCACGGACAAGCTCCCAGGAGACCTCGCGGGATCTGACCGTGGACAGGTGAGGCCAGAGGCTTTCTGCGTGCCTGGGGTGCCAGCTGGGTCTGATCAGCCCTACTGTGTGTGCTGCACGGTGGAGGTAAAGAAGGCTGGGGTTTGGAAGAACATTCTGGAAATAATTGAGAGGGAGATTTGAGCCCTGGGTGGGGAGTGGGCAGGAAGGCTGTGTGCCCCAGCTGTGTACCCAGACCCAGCTGCCATGTAGCAAACTTCATCTCATTGAAACCTCCCCGCCAGCGATGGGGCAGGAGCCATGACCCACCCCCCCTTCTGCATATGAGGAAGTCGTGATTTCCCAAGGCCTCACAGCCCTCTAGGGGACTGGGGTCCTCACGTCTCCATAGCCCACACTCTGCACCACACTCTGGCCTACGGGTCAGGAGCCTGGCTCCAGCCAGCCGTGATGCGGTTCTGTGGTTCTAAAGAGGGGGGCCTTCCTTGCTCACCTACTTTCATTCATTCACCTCCTGCCCTGAGCCACTGCGTGGTGTGCTGTGTCACACCCAAAGTGGGAAAAGAGCAGAGCAGTCCCTGGGGTGGGGAGAGCTTCACAGAGAAGCTGGGGAAGTAGTTAGACAGACAGGAAACCAGGGATGGACAGCGAAAGGGCAGGCCAGGTGGGAAGACCCCCCAGGTAAAGGTGGTGAGGCTGGGAGCGCTGCGAGGTGCGAGTGGGGTCGTGGTCACATGTGAGCCGAGGGCTCCTACCGAGCCCGGATGAAGCCAAGTTTCCTCTCCCGGGCCTCAGCCCAGCCTGGGTTTGTTCTCTGAGTCAGGCCAGTCCTCCTCTCTGGTTAAGCTCATTGAATAAGTAAATATAAAAAGATATTCAAAAATATCTATGAAACACCTCCTGTGTGCCTGGGACTGTTCTAAGCAGATAGTCTACACCTTGCTGTCCACTAGAGCCTTCCACAGTGCTGGCAATATTCTGCACCTGTGCGGTCCGGTGTAGGAGCTGTGAACCACGCATGGTTTCTGAGCACTTGAAACGTGGCTGGTGTGACTGCAGAACTGGGTGTTAACTTTCACTGAATTGCTTTAAATTGGAAGAGCCCCGTGTGGCCTGTGCGGCTACCATGTTGGACAGTGCAGGGCTATGGGAGGAGTTAAACAATACACACACACATATCCTACATGATGTGAGTGAGGGGAGGGCGCTACAGAGCGAGGGAAAGGGGGTGAATGGACAGACAGTGGTGGAAGTGGTCAGCAAGGCCTTTTTGAGGAAGTAACGTTTGAGCTGAGATGTTAATGAAGCCACAGGGTGAGCCGTGGCAGGGGGGGCTGGGGCGGGGCAGAGGGAAGGGCAGGGGCAGAGGCCCTGGAGTGCTAACAGACCCGGGGTGTTTGGAAGACCTGTATGGCTGGGTGAGGAGATGAGCTCAGAGAGATGGGGAGAGGCTCTATGGGGGAAGGGGCCGCTTCACCCCTTCTCTTCTCTTCCCTCCCCTAGTTTACTCCGGCTGAGCCCAGCTTGGGCGAACAGACCCTCCTTCTCATCTGTGGCTGCCCCCCGGGGCAGGACATGGACAGCTCACTCCTCCCGGTGGAGCTGGCCTGGATTTCAGAGCAGAACCTAGCAGCCACCCTGGCCCAGGTGTCCTTCCTCCCAGTGCAGACATGCACACGCCCTCCCTGGGGGCAGGCTGGGGACTCGGCTCCCCTGCCACTACTGCAGCTGCTCCTGGAAGATTCCCCAGAAGAACTGCAAGCCCAACAGGTGCTGGAGACCAGGCCCCCGCCTGCTTCCTCCGCTGCAGGACACCCCAGCCGGGATCATCGCCAGGCAAGGAGCCACGATGCCTCCCTCTGCCGGGAGTCCCCATGCATTTCAAATCACCAATTTCCCAGGAGAGGCCCCAAGGACCTAAAAGACTCTTGCAAGGAGGGAGGAGGAACCCCAGAGTGGAGACCGGAGATGCGGGAGGCGAGGAGGACCGGTGGCAGGAAGGAGGATGACCTCGGTGCCAGGGCTCAGTCAAGTCAGGAAAGCCGTGAGAACCTGAGCCTGGAGGCTGGTGTCAGGGCCCCAGAGGGTGTATGGAATGAGCACAGGGCTTCCGAACCCCCAGCTGCAACCTCCTGCCCTGGGCCCAGGCGGGAGCTTCCACTGCCCCTTCTTCAGGGGGAGGCCTCAGCGTCAACGGAGGGTCCTGAATCCCTGAGCAGGAGGGGGTGGGGGGGAAGGCATGTCTGGAGCCCCCAAGAAGGAGGAGAAGGGGGAGAAGGGGGAGGAGGGCTTTCATCATCGGAGGAGGAAGAGGCTCCCACAGCCGCCTTCTCCAGGGCCCACGGCACCAATGGGCCGCCTCCGGCAGGTGCTCCAACCCTTGCAGAGCAGGGCAGAGCCGTCAGGAGAGTTCCAGGCAAGGAGGAAGACTGCGTGTGGTCTGGAAATGCTCTGCTTCTCCCAGAGGAAAGCCCTGAGGACAAAGGACAGGAAGAGGAGGAGGAACTGTCGCATCTCCAAGGGTCCAGCCCGGGCCACAGGGATGTCCGGGAGGAGCCTGGCTCCGAGGACTCTGAAGCCAAGGAAATGCTTTTCCTACTGCAGGAGGGAGGTTTGCCACCGTCTCCTGGATTGGCTTTATGGCCCGAGGGGGCCCGACCTACCAGTCACTCCCGGGCTCTGAGCAAAGGCCGTGAGGGATCTGCGTTAAAAATAGAGGAATTTGAAGAGGAGATGGAGGCTTGTTTCCAGCAACTCTCTATCCTGAAGCCTGGGAGTGGGGGGCATGGCCGGAAAGCTTCCTCGTTGGCAGGAGAGAACTGGAGCTTTGCTCGGAGATGGCACAGCTGCCAGGAGGACGCGTATCCTCAGCAGGCTTTGGCAAACCAGGATCTCGATATTTGTTATGCCAAGGAAGCAAACCCCGAGGAGCCTGATGAAGACGTTGAGCCGGGAGAGAATGAGGCCCTAGGCACTGGCGAAGTTCTTCCAGGGCCGGTGCTGGATTTGGTCAACCTGAGCCCGGGCCCGCCAGAGGCGCCCTCTGAGTGGGGTCGGAACCAGCTCTCTCAGCAGCCGAGAGCCCTCGAGAGAGCGAGGACGAGCTTTCGTCAGCTCATTTCTGGATTGAAGACGGAGAGAAGCAAAGTTTTACGTGACAACGCCAAGCTTCAGGTAGATCAGGAACGATGCCACAGAAAACTGCGTGTCCTGGAAAAAGAGAGGGAGAGAAATGTGAAAAAAATATCTGCGCTCAAACAGGATAACGGCGTGCTGTTAGGAGACATCTCTCACGTAAAGAGGGAGCTGGACCAGTACGTGCAGGTCATTTCTGACCTTGAAGACTGTAACAGGAAAAGTTACTGCAAAATTTCTGAGCTCGAAGAGGAAAACGAGAGATTGAAAGGGCACCTTGGGCAGCTCCGGAAAGCCATGTCTGCGAGCATCCGAAAATCCAAAGGCGTGATGGAGTGCATCACCCTGGAAAACTGGGAGCTCAGTGCACTGATTTCGGAGCTTGGGGTCAGTTATAAAGAGCTGATAAAGGATATAGTGCTGGGAATAGAAGACATGATCCAAGCCTTCAGAGGGGAGAATGAACACCTTCTACAAAGGATCCAAGTCCTGGAGGGGGAAGTCGTGTGGGGGAGCAGCACAGATGGGGGACCTTTGGTGAGAGCAGAGGAGTATCTCCAGGGAAAAAACATGATGGCGGTGGACCAGGTGAACGCTGTAGAAAGGGGGGTGCAGGTGACTGAGATTTCAGGGCAACTGACTGCAAGAGGCCCTGGGCCACCCTCGGAGCAGGAAATGGGTCTGGCTGGAGAGTGGACGGGACCTTGCTTAAGCCTGGAGAATTCCAGGTGCGGTGCTGATTCTCCTGCTACATCGCTGGCCTGGGGAAATACCGCAGGATCCAGTGCCCTGCAAGGAAACTCCGATGGGGCAGGAGTGAACGGAGCACATTTGGAGAAGGACGACAAAAGACCACGGTGTTCTGCAGACCAAGGACGAGCTCTGAAGTCCCCACGCGGTGGCCCCCGGGTAGGTTGACTCTGCATGGTTGTTTAATCATCCTGCTGACTTATAGCACTGACCACACCCTTTACTACCTTGTCCTCCAGCAGCCCTAGGAGGGAGGAACAGTCACCACCCCCATTTCCCAGATGAGAAAACGTAGGCACAGAGAAGTTAAGTGACTTGCCCAGAGTCACACAGCTAGGAGGGGTTGAACCCAGACTCTACCTGGGCAGTCAGGCTCCAGAGTCTTTATTCTTACCCTGGACAAGATAATGTGAGTCTGCCCCGCTGCTCAGGCTGTTCAAATTGGTATCTGGTGGGACATGGAGTGGGTGTTTACACTTTAATATTAGAGCTTTTACTTTCAGACCAAGGAGTTTTTCAAGCACCTCAAGTTATAATTCTGCACATTGAGTCTTTTTATGTTTTGGTATTTATGTATTTATATTGAGACGTAATTGATATCTAACACTGTGTAAGTTTAAGATGTGCAATGTGTTGAGTTGGTACATTTCTATATTGCAATCTGATTACCACCATAGCTTTAGCCAACACCTCTATCACACTGAATACTGGGTCTTGAAAGGAGAGAGCAGTGGGCTTTAGAACTCAGTCAAACAGGGTTCAAACCCAGGTCTGTGCTGACTATATCCGTGACTTCTCTGAGTTGTTTTCCTCATCTGTAGACAATACTCGACATTCAGGACAGCTAGGATGAAATTTATTTTTCCAGTGGTCTTGAATGTGTCTGTAGGATATTTGGTGTTGAGTCCTTTGTATATATTCATATCTGATCTCTCTGCCTCTCTGTCTCTGTCTCTCTCTCTTTCTCTCCAATTTTATCAGTCATTTCACAGGATCATTTTTTGGTTTTATTGATGTTCTTTATTGTATGTCTGTATTTTATTTCATTGGTTTCTTCTAATATCTTCATGGTTTCCTTTCTTCTACTTTCTTTTGGTTTCATTGGCTGTTCTTTTTCAGGCTTCCTGTGTTGAAAGTTTGGATCATTGATTTTCAACTGTTCTTCTTTTGTGATTTATGCATTTAAATCTATGCATTTCTCTCTAAGCACTGTTTCAAGTACAACCCACACATTTTGATAAGTTGTACTTTTTATGTCTGTTCAGTTCAAAGTTTAGCTTTTAATTTCTATTGTAATTTCTTCCTTGACCCATGGGTTATTTAGAAGTGTGTTGTTGAATTTCCAAGCATCTGTAGAATTTTTTAGTTACATTTTTGCTATTGATGTCTAGTTTTATTTCATTGTTGTCAGAAAACATACACTATATTATTTTATTTTATTTTTTATTATTATTATTATCTTTTCCTGTATGGGGGCCTCTCACTGTTGTGGCCTCTCCCACTGTGGAGCACAGGCTCCGGACGCGCAGGCTCAGCGGCCATGGCTCACGGGCCCAGCCGCTCCGCGGCATGTGGGATCTTCCCAGACCGGGGCATGAACCCGTGTCCCCTGCATTGGCAGGAGAACTCTCAACCACTGTGCCACCAGGGAAGCCCCACTATATTATTTTAATCTTGAAATTTGTTGAGATTTTTTTCATTGACCATGTTATGGTCTATTTTGGTAAATATTCTATGTGCCCTTGCAAAGAATGAATATTTTGCAGTTGCTGGGTATTAATTAGCCCAAGCAGATTAATTATGCTGATCAAATCTTCAATATCATTACTGATGTATGGTCTATTCGTTTTGTCTCGCAGCATGTGGGATCTTCCTGGACCGACCGGGGCACGAACCCATGTCCCCTGCATCGGCAGGCAGACTCTCAACCACTGCGCCACCAGGGAAGCCCTGAGATGGCTTTTGAAATCTCCAACTCTGTGTGTGCATTTGTTTATTTCTTATTTTTGTTATGTTAGTTTTAATACATATGTTTTGAAATTATTTATTAGATACGCATGGATATAGGATTATGATGTATTCCTGGTGGATTGACTCTTATCATGATGAAATATCTGTCATTATCTCTCACATTTCTTGCCCTAAGGTTGACTTTGTCTGATATTAAAGTACCACATCAGTTTCTTTTCATTAGTATTTTCATGGTATATAAATTTTTTACACCATCCATCTTTTTGCTTTCGAGCTATCAGGATCTTTAAAGTATGTTTCTTAGAAAAAACATATGGCTGTTTTTGTTTTTTTTTTAAACTTAGTTCAGTTTGACATCCTCTGCTTTTTAGTTGGAGTGTTTGGTCCATTTACATTTCACATACATAATCGTGTAATTGGCTCTATGTTTACCTTCTTGCTGTTTCTTCTATTTGTCTGCTCTGTTCTCTTTTCTTTCATTCCTTCTTTCTGCCTTTGTTTTTGGTATTAGTAAACTATTTTCTATTATTCCATTTTCTTCTCTATTAGCTTATTTTGATACACATTTTAGTGTCATTCTTTTAGTGGTTACCCTAGAAATTTCAAATTGTAGGTATTAATTATTAAAATTTACTTTAAATTAGTACTTTTACCATGTCTCAAATAATTCAAAAATCTTTTAATAGTTTACTCCATTTATTCCTTTTCATCCTGCTCATTGTTTATTTTTGTCAACTATGTTACTTCTACGTATATATACCTTACAAAGTGCTATTACTATTGTTGTTTTAAACACTCAATACTCTTTTATGTTTATTCATATCTTTCTACATTCTTGTGCTGTTCATTCTGTCTTCTACTTGTGTGGATTCTGTTTTACACCCACCTGAAGAACTTTGTTATTTTTCCCTGGTGATGAATCCCCTCAAATTTCTTTTTATGAAAACAATTTTTCAACTCCACTTTTAAAAGATTTTTTTCACTCTGGATTCACAATTTTAGATAGGAAGATATGTTTCCCTCTTTTGACACTTTAAAGATCTCATTTCATTGTCTTCTGGCTCCCACAGTTTCTGTTCAGAAATGGAATCATTTGTCTTTTTTTCCCCTGAAAGAAATGTATCATTTTACCTCAGACTATTTTAAAGATTTGCTTTTCATCTTTGGGTTTTGGCAATTAGACTATGATGTGCTTACATGAAGTGTTATTTATGTTTATCCTGCTTGGTTTTTCTGAGCCTCTTGAAACTGTGGAGTCATATCTTTAATCAGATTTGGAAAATTCTTGGCCATTAGTTCTTCAAATATTTTGTTCCTTTCTATTTTTCTCTCCTCTCCTAAAAACCTAGACTGTTTTTTCACTTTATCCCACATCTTTTGGAACTGTTCTATTTTTTTCTCTTTGTGTTAGCAGTTTGAATTTTCTATTGACCTGTCTTTTAGTTCACTAAAAGTTCTGCTGTTCAGTTCTGCTGTGTCCTGTCTTCTAATAAACCCATCCATTAGTTCTTAATTTCATTTATTGTATTTTGCAGTAGTATATCCATTTTACCCTTTTTAAAGAGATTCTGATTCTCTGTTGAAATACTCCACATTTTCATTCATTTTTGTCTGTTTTTTCCTATGTTGTTAAAAAATATAATCATAGTTATTTTGAAGGTCTTGTCTGCTAACCCCAATATCTAGATTATCTCTGAGTCTGTTTCTATTGGCTATTTTATTTCTTGGTTAAGCCCCACTTTTCTGCTTCTTCATGTGACTAGTAATTTTTTTTTAAATGTTGGACGTTATGTGGAACATGTAGAGATTCCTGCTTATTAGCTTCCTCTAAAGCGTGTTGTAAGTTTTGTTCTGGTAGGTAGCTGAATGACCAGCAGACCATTATTCCTGTGCAGGTCTACTTCAGTTTTCCCCTCAGTACCAGGGCTTGATTTTACTCCTCAAGGGTGGTCCTTGTTTCTAGGGCATGGCCTTTCAGTGGTATCAACTGAGTTCCCAGAGCATTCACCAAAGACTCTCCACTTCGGCTACACCAGAACTTTGCTATCTTTGTAGCAGTGTGTGACCTCCAAAATCTCTCTAGCAATTGATCTCCCAGCTGCTGTTCTCTGCTAGGTCTGAGTCTTACACTATGTGGCACCCCGTAAGATTCAGCCAAGGACCCAAGGGTATTTCTAGGACAGTGTCTGGATTTCTTCTCTGCGGCTCACCCTCTCTGTTGCTTTGTCCCACAAACCCCAGCTGTCATAGCATCCCTGAACCCCAGTCTCTGATTCCACTTAGCAGGACCACCATGCTCAGCATGGGATCTATTTCCCTGAACCATGGTTTGGAAAATGTTCCAGGGACAATGTAGAGCTCACCTTGTTGTGCATCCTTTTTCTCATGGATTGTAGCCCTGCGTTGGCTGCCATTTAATGCCTGCAAAGAATTGTTTTTATGTACTTCCCTCATATCTTGTCAAATCCCAGCTAGTAAGACCTGGTGGGAACTAAAACTCTGAGAAGGTGAATTTCAAGCTGAGAGTCTCAAGGTTTGAAAGGAGCAGCGAAGGAAGAACATTCCAGGCAGAGGGAGAAGCAAGTGGCCAGCCCCTGAGGCAGGAATGAGCCTAGCTTGCTGAAAAGCAGAAAGTAGCCAGCGTGGCTGGATCGCGGTGGGCATGGGTGGGGCGTGGTATGAGATGAGGATGGAAAAGTTGTCATAAGAAAGATCACGGGAGGCCTTATAGGCTCTGGTTATGATCACTTCCAAATGCAGTGGGAGACTATTGGAGGGTTTTCAGCAGGACAACATGATTAAATTTCTGTCGAAAAATGATGCGATCTTTGATGCTGTAAAGACACAGGGAGGACACAGGGAGAACAGTCAAGAGGATTTTTGCCAAGAGATGATGCTATAATAGAGGAATTTTTTTTAAAAAAAGAGAGGAGTCCAGGTAAAAACTAGAGTTAGAATCAATGGGATTTGTTGATGGACAGGAGGCAGAGGGTGAAGAAAGCTTCCTGTTTCCCTCGTCCCAGGTTACAAACCTGATCTTGTTTTTATTTGCTTAAAATAAAAACCTTAAACCCTCTGGGTCTTCCTGTCACACTTGGTATGAAATCCAAACTCCTTTTGATGAGTTATAAACTGGCCCCTGGGGAGCTTCAGCTGTTGCTAGATACATTCCCTAGTCTCTGCGCTCCTAGTTCCTCAACCCGGCCCTCGCTCCTAGTTCTTCAACCCGGCCCTCCCACACCCCAGCTTTCTCCTGAGAACTGCTGCTCACTGTCTGGGTCTCATTTTAGTGCATCTCCTCCCAATCCCCCAGGATGGATTCGGTGCAGAGGCAACTGAGGCACGTCTCTCCCTAACTCTGCTTTCCGTGGTGCCATTTTGGTAGCTTGCAGTTGGCCATGATGGTATTTAAACCACGGAAATCAGCACATGCTACACATCCGTGTGCCTCTCCCTCCCTGGAGAGTGGGTTGTTACGCATTCACCACACACTGCTGGGTGGCAGTGGACGCCTTTGATTTAGTGCTTCCCTGGGGCTCCGGCGGCCTCCTGGCTTCTCCTCACCGCCCTGTGCTAGTGGCTTATCTCTGCGTCAACCTCCCCCACCAGACAGAGCTCCCCGAGGGCCGTGTTCCCCAGGGCTCCCAGCCCAAGTGCAGCCTGTGGCTAGAGCACGTGCCTCTGAGGTCTTTTAGGGAGCAAGTGAGTCATGGGTCCTTCACAAGGGTCACTGAGTGGGGCGGTGCCACGTGGCAGGCAGGGCCAGCCTCCACCCCACACTTTTATTCTCTTTAGAATAATGTCCTGTGGATGCTGTCTTAGGACCCTGGGGATGAAGCCCAAATCACCGCAGAGGAGAGAGGCAGCAAAGGCACCAAACTTCCCAGAAAGGCCAAGTTGTTTTGCAAATCTTGGAGCTGGATCTTACGGAACCATTCGGAGCACCCATCTGTTTTTGACAGGGCCCAGCCTGTGAATCTCAGGCCCACAATCTGTGAATTTCTATTAACTAAAAAAAACCAAAACAACACATTCTGCTATCGTATTCCTTGCTTACAAGGGAGAGGCCTGATGGGCCACCCAGTCGCCTTGACTCTGCTGTCTCTGTCTCCCTTCCATCCTCTCTCTCCTGCCCCTCCTGCCATCTCACACCCAGGTCAGGAACACGTGGGAGAGATGATCTCTGTGGGCTTTCCATTCCCGGGGTGGCTGCTTTCAATGAAAGCTAGACTGCCAGGGCCGGGAGCAACGGCATTTGAGACATCTCTGAGTTTCCGGGACCCTGGACGCATTGCAATTGGAACTTTTACTACTAGCAGGGCTGCTCTTTCCCAAGGCCGCCTTAGTAGCATGAATCAAGACCTTAATGATGCTCAGGGCCTTGACACAGAAATTCCCCTCTGATGATCTCAGGGGAAGAACCAGAGGTGTGTCAGATAAGGCTTTCTATCTCAGCCTCAATTATAGCATCAGTATATTAGAATAATCTGAGCGTTCACCATGCCACAGAATACTGCCTAGATACTAACAGGGTTTTTGACATTATTTAATGATATGGAAAAATGACCATGACATGGTATTAAGGGAGGAAAACAGGATACAAAAGATATCTATAGGGAATAAACGTATATAGAAAAAAATATGTGGGGGTGTATGTGTGTGTGTGTGTATACGCATATATACCTATATATGCATGTTTATGTATATGTATGTATACGTTATTAAAAAATAAAAATTTAGAGTCCAGAACCAGTGGGGGCAGTAGCATCACTGCCGTTTGACCACACTTCCCATGGTGATAAATCAGCCCCTTTTTTCTCACTTTCTGCCCTCCCAGAAATTCCCTATTTGATGTTCATATGAAACCCACTCGTGTTTGACCCAAGAAGGGTGAGAGGCTATTTTGTACTGATTTAAGAAGAGTGTTTTGGGAAAATGCAGTATATTCTGTTCCATAGGAATACATGAAGGTTTAGTGTAATAAGTGTCTCATAATTGGACTTGAACACTAAATTTCATTCATCGTACTGTGTTTCAGTATAATGGTGACTGATGTCTATTAAAACAGACTCTGGAATACCATGCCATTTCACATATTTTTCATGTGTGAAAAAAATTTTTTTTTTAAATAACACTCTAGAATGCTATTCTGTGATTCCCTAGACCCTCTCCAACTCTCCCATTCAAGGGTAAGGGCACCTGGGTAAGGGCATAGCAGAAAGACTGAAAATATAAGATAATATATGGATAATAGTGATATTTATGCTGGCTAATAGTTTTTGGAGTGATCTCTGTTACTTTATTTTGTGGAATTTATTGTAAGCAGGAGAACAAATTAAGAAGGAAAACGGGTACTGTCTGTTGGCTAAGGCAAATTACTTGGAAGATTACCTAAGAATTACAGTCAAATCTGTGATTCCACAGCTCCAGGACCCTGAAGCTGAGGCTTCCAAGGAGGACCTCAGGCTGTGCGTCAGACAACTTCGTCACCAAGTGCTGACCCTGCAGTGCCAGCTCCGAGACCAAGGGTCTGCACACCAGGAGCTGCAGGCTTCTCGGGATGAGGCTGCCCGTCTCCGGTGTGAGCTCAAGGACAAGGTAGGCTGGGCCCATGCTTTCCTTTCCCGCCTAAAAACCAATGTTCCCTCACTTGGGAAAGTTTTGAGAGTAGAAAAAAGAAGTAGGTAAGATCTCACTGGCCCTTTCCCGCAGTTTGTAAGTATTTATTAGATTTTGAAAGTGCAGAGCAGTATAGGGAAGAAAAACCAGCCTGTAATCCCTCCATCCAGGTAACCTTTGTTAGATCTAAAAATAATAATACATGTGTATGGCTTTTTAAAAAATCAAACAGTTTTTTTTAATAAATCCATCTGCAATTTATTTGGGGATAGATTATGAGGAAGGCATTTGATTACCTTTTTCTCCAAGTACATAACCAAATATAACTTCATTCTTTTCAGAAGGCATATTTCCTCCATGGATTGACATGTCCTCCTTTTTGTCAAACAGTTTTTTAAATGTTACATAGATAAAAGTCCTTTCTCTGTAAGGAGGAAGTGGGTGTGAATATAAAAGAGCAACAGGAGAGGTCCTTGTGGAGTTGGAACGGTTCAGTATCTTGTCTGTGGTGGTGGAGACACAAGCCTACACAGGTGATAAAATTGTACAGAACTTGGTACACACACACACACACACAAATGTACACAGGAGAGATCCAAATAAGAATAGTGGATTGGGATTAGCAGATGCAAACCATTATATATAGGATGGATAAACAAGGTCCTACTGTATAGCTCAGGGAACTATATTCAATATCCTGTGTTAAACCATAATGGAAAAGAATACAAAAAATAATATATATATATACATATATATATATATATCTGCATCACTTTGCTGTATAGCGGAAATTAACACAACACTGTAAATCAACTATACTTCAATAAAATAAACCTTTAAAAAAAGAATGGTGGATTGTATCCACATCAATACCTGGTTGTAATATTCTATAGTTTTGCACAATGTTCCCATTAGAGGAAACCAGGCAAAGTACACAAGAGATCTCTCTGTATTATTTTTTTAAACTGTATGTAAATCTAAAATTATCTCAACCTTTAAAAAATGCAGAAAAATATAGTCCTTTCTCCCCCTCAACCCCAACTCCTTCTAACTTCCTTTATTTTAACCCTATCTACCCATGTTCAGTACGTGTGTGTACATATATGAAATCATACCATAAGAAACATTCTGCATCTTGCTATTATCATTTAATAAAAAATTTTGGCGATATTTCCATATCAATACATGCAAACTGAACTTCATTATTTTAAACTCTTGCATATTATTTTTCAAGAGACCAAACCATAACTTCCTTAACCAATTCTTTCTTTATGGAAATCTAAATGGTTTCTGTTACTTTGCTTTACAAACGAACATTTTATACATCTGTCTTGGGATATGTTTCTGCTAGTGAAAGAGTTACTGGGTCAAAGGCTATGTACATAATTAACTTTGATCGATAATGGCAAATAACCCTCCGAAATGTTGCATCATGTATACTCCCACCATAAATAAATGAGTGTATTTGTTTGGCTACAACTTGTTACCCTGAATCGTATCACACTTTACATTTTTTTGGCAAAGCGATGGGTGAAAACACACTATCAACATTTTGGAGTGATTTCCGACTCCTTCTTATGCATTCTTTGTATAATCGAATACACTATACGTGGAGTTTTATGTCCTCTGTCCATGTTGCTTCATAGCCTTTTTGTCCCTTATTTTTTGGACTGTGCAGTAATCTATGGGGTGGATGTGATTTCTGTTCCCCTACTGTTGGATCCATAGTTATTTCCATTAATTTATATATCATTGTTTATATACAGTAGTTCAGAGAACTGGGATTACTGGTTTAAGGAGAAGAAATAGTGTTCATTCTAAATACATATTGCAAATTTGCTTTCCAAAGTATTGGCACCTACCTCCAAAGCCAAGGCAATTAATGAAGGTATATTTGTCACTGTGCCCTCAACCAGTGTAGGAGGTATGATGACATTTTTGTCCTGTCTGTCACTGACCTGTGAAAAATAGAACTCCAGTTACACATGTTAGACCTTTTTACCCTATCCAATATATGTTTAAGTCTATTTTTTATTCTTTTCATTCTTTTTGTCTTTCTCTGCTTCAGTTTGGATATTTCTTTCTAATCCATCTTCCAGTTACGTAATACTCTTTAGGTGAGTTGAATTTGCTCTTAAACTCATTATTTTAGTTCTTCATTTCAGGTATTGTATTTTGCAGTCTTAGAATTTCCATTTGACTCATTTTTTATAGCTTCCAGTCTCTGATGAAATTCTTGTAATATAATTATTAAACATTTCAATCAAAGTTATTTTCAGGTTTGTCTCTGATAGCTCCATTTTACATTCCCACTAACAATGGATGAAGGTCCCAACTTCTCCACATTCTCACCAACATTTGCTACTGTCTGTCTTTCTGTTGCTAACCATCCTAGTGGGTGTGAAGTGGTTATTCTCACTGTGGTTTTGACTTGCATTTCCTTAATGGCTAATAGTGTTGAGCATCTTTTCATGTGTTTATTTGCAATTCATATCTTTTTTGGAGAAATGTCTATTCAGATCCTTTGTCCACTTTGTGATTGGGTCGTTTCTTTTTTTGTTGTTGAGTTGTAAGAATTTGCTATATATTCTAGATACAGTCCCTTATTAGCTATAGGATGTGCAACATTTTCTCCCATTCTGTTGTCTTTTCGCTTTCTTCTCGTCCGTTTTTTAATTGCAAATGCCCCAGTACACAGCTCACAGAAACATATTCATGCTATTTCTTAAACTGAAGTAGAGAGGAGATTTCATCCAAGCCTGCAAGTATTATCGTGTGCCTTACAAATAGAGGACGGTCTGCTTGGAGCCGGCATTTTACTCTTCAAATATATTCAGAAACGTGTGCCAACATAGGAATATAGAAATGTTCATTAAAGCCTTGTTTGTAAAGCAAAAAAACAGAAACAATATACACTTTCATAAACAAAGAATTGGTTAAATAAATTTTGTTTCAACCTCATGATTAAATAATATGCAAGATTTTAAAAGAATGTGATCGGTTTGTATGTAATACCATGGAATTAACACCACGATTTTATATTAAATGACAAAAGCAAGCTGTAATACATTTTGTATAGTATAGTTTCATGTGTGTATGTGTGTGTGTGTGTGTGTGTGTATACACATATGAATTCTGATTATGGGTATGTAAGGTTGAAAATAGTATTAGAGGTCAGAAGAGCTCAAGGGGAGAAGAAGTACTTTTATTTATCTAGCTTTCTTGTACTGACTACAGAGGGAATCAGAGTGAGTGAGAAGAATTCTCAGAGCACCTGTCGTATTGTAGCTTATTACTGTGTGCCTTTTGAATAGAAGACAGTCTGCTTGGAGCCGGCCTTTTACTCTTCAAATATATTCAGAAATGTGTGCTGAAATAGATGCATAGAAATGTTCATTTTGTGGAACAGGAATTTAGGCAGGACTCGGCTGGGCAATTCTGCTCTGCAAAGCATCAGTGGGGATCACTTGGTGGTAGTCAGCTGGATGCTGGGCTAGGCTGGAAGGTCCAAGGTGGCTTCACACATGTGCCTGCCGCAGAGAGTAATAATGATTTATATTCATCGAATGTTGACCAGATGCCAAGCCTTGTCTAAGCACTTTACAGGAATCGATTCACAGAGTCCTTATCCAATCCTCACCGTTAGGTGGACGCTAGTACTAACCCCACTTTACAGATGAGAAAGCTGAGGCAGAGAAAGACTTGAGCTGCACAGGGTCACAGTTCTAGTGAGTGGCTGGGCTGGGGTTAGGGTGTCTGGCTAGGGAACCTACAGGTTTAACACCACACCGAAGAACTCTGGCACCTCTGCATGGGGAATGGGGAAGGCTTCCTTCCTGAAGTAAGAGGCAATAGAACTGGCCCTGGTAACTGCAGTCTGGCAGAGCTCATTCTCCAGTGCTCAGAGCATCCTTCCTCCTCTGATCTGGCCGAGGAGCTGATGGGAAAGGTCCCTGTTCCCACCGAGAGCTCCTGTGGGGAAAGAGGGGGATAAGAGCCAAGCTCTCGCCTGTGGACGCACCGAGCTGTGTAATCCACGGCTCAACGGTTTCAAAAATCTTGGTTCTCTTTCAGCTTGATGCACTTCAGAAAAAGCACCAGGAAGCAAATTTGGCTGTGACTCCTTTGAAGGTAATACGTGTGTGAAATCAATATGAAATGTCCCTTTCAATAGAAAAAAAAGAGCTTAGTATTTTTCCCATTAGGAGGTAGTCCATTTCTATTGTGTAAAAACACTGGAAAGAAGAAGGAAAGAGACAAGTGACACCCCAAGTCCCTATTTGAATCTAGCATTTGCATGTATTTTCTTCCAGTAGATTTTACATGTGTCTGAGGTCCTACTATACCTGTACGTCTGTGTCTGGCTTTTTCCACTTGGGAGTGTAACCCATATAGGGGCTGTCCTTGTCTTTGCTAGCCTTTGAAGCTGCTGTTCATGCCACAGTCTAAAGCAGGAGCCACTGCAGTTCGTAAAGCTGCCAGACCCTTTCGGGTGTTCAAACCCCTCTGTCCGTTCTCCTTCCCTCTCTCCCTCCCTCCCTCTCTCTTTTGCGTTATTGTACATAAACACCATGGTGCACATAGTGACACCCCAAGTCCCTATTTGAATCTAGCATTTGCATGTATTTTCTTCCAGTAGATTTTACATGTGTCTGAGGTCCTACTATACCTGTACGTCTGTGTCTGGCTTTTTCCACTTGGGAGTGTAACCCATATAGGGGCTGTCCTTGTCTTTGCTAGCCTTTGAAGCTGCTGTTCATGCCACAGTCTAAAGCAGGAGCCACTGCAGTTCGTAAAGCTGCCAGACCCTTTCGGGTGTTCAAACCCCTCTGTCCGTTCTCCTTCCCTCTCTCCCTCCCTCCCTCTCTCTTTTGCATTATTGTACATAAACACCATGGTGCTTTTTTATTAGAAAAGTTTTCCCCGCATATCTAGACATTTCTTGAGGACAGATTCCCAGAAATGACATTACTGGCTCACAGGGTTTAACGTGCTCATTGAAAGTGCAGTTTGGTTGAGGTGACACATTTCACCTCAAATATGGCACTTGGATTTGGGCAGTGGACCTGGAGGGGCTGCTTTTTCTTTCTACTCTCTGGGCAGGGTGGGCTAGGAGGGGCTCTGGCTGGGAGTTAGAAGGACATGGTTGAGCCCCGGGACCCCACTGACTTGCCAAATCCCACTCACTCTGAAATAACAGTAATTCTGCTCGGCTGCTCTCACAGCTTCTTCAGACCCTCCATGGATGGTGTCCATGGAAAAATGGAGAACAAAGTGTAAAGCTCTTGAAAATGGGAGGCTTTCTTGCTCCTTCATTATTTTCATCATTTGGTATATACCATTTACTTAAATGAGGACCGTAACCCCTTGTACACGACAAAGCGCTTTACAAACTCAAGATGGAAAGGGAAATGGTACCAGCACCACGTCATTCACACGAGGCAAGGCCTGAGCAGAAGAGGTCGGACTGGAGGGAGGAGCCATAGCGATCTGGGTTCAAGATCCAGCCCCTCCCCAGGGGCGTCGTTCACAGCTGGAGGCTCAGTTTTCTCATCCGCAGATGGGAACTGTGATTCGTAACCTGGCGTGGGAGGTTTTGTAAGGATTCTAATGACGAGGGCCACTCTCTGTTGAATGCTTGCCATGTGCCAGGTACTCCAGACATATTTTCTCAATAGCACAGTTTCTCAACATGTCAGGAACATGTCAGGAACATGAACGCTACTCTATGGATAGGGAAACTGAGGCTCAGAGAGATGCAGTGCCTTGCCCATAGTCACGCAGAGCTACTCAGTGGCAGAACCAAGATTTAACCCAGTTCTGTCTGATGCCAAAGGCTGCAACCTTCCCCTTGGCCTCGCTGTCTCTCCAAGAGCCCAGTGGAGTCGTTGTCACCATCAACAATGGCCTCTTTCTTGGGAGAGCTGCGCATAGTAGGCGTTCAGCTGATGCTGGCTGAATGGAGAGGCCCCGATGTTTTAGGGATGTGATTCAGGGGGCCTGGGGCACCCCAGCGTCCAGGTCAGACCACCCTCCTGTGCTGCCTGCCTGCAGTACTGGGCACCCGGGCATCACTGCCTAGACACTGATGTGCAAAGGTCCCTGACCCTCTGGGATGGGCTTAGAAGGGAGCTCTGGCAAGAAGGGGTCATCACCTCCTCCGATGGAGCAGGAGATGGCGAGAGTCTATCAGTCCCTCCGGACATGCACAAATGTGGGAGGTCATTTCATGGTGGGAGGGTCACGAACTCACATCACTCATGTAACACATCTCTCCCATGGGCCATGCTGTGCCCAGCCACGGCGTAGGGATGGTGCCGGCTATCCAGGGGAGTGTCCGTCTTGACCTTGAGGATCCCCCAGGCTATGTGGGAGACAGACCCAGAGATACAAAGATTAACTGCTGGGGCAGAAGGAAGCCAGGAGCCTGGGCACAGAGAGACCCAAGTCCTGAGCATGAGGGAAGCCTGCCCGGGGAGACGATGCCCAGGCTGGCCTCTGAATGGATCTGTGCAAGGCTTTTCTGGGCTTGGGACATGAGCTACAAAGGGGTGATGAGGAAGTTCTGGGGCGCCGGGGTTGGGGAGTGGACCAGTGTGTCCGGAAAAAGAGGAGTGAGAAGGAGGGTGGTCGTGATCGGGCTGGAGAGGCACAGGGACAGGTCTGACCTCTTGTGCATGAGGGCCTGGCTGGGCTGGCCCCATGTGCGTGCTTGGCCTGCACCATCTCCTTTGGTCCTGGTGCCCTGATGATGCCCAGAGTACAGATGAGCAAGTCGAGGGCTAGAGAGGAGCTTGTCTCATAGTTAGCTGAAGCCCACGCCACCTACCCACCCAGAAGGCATCCAGACAGCAGTGAGGGGCCCCTGGGGTGGTGGGCAGCAGTGCGGCCCGTTGTTTTCAAAGCTGGCTCTGGCTTCTGGGTGGAGGGAGGGATTGCAGGGAGGAGGCTGAGCTAAGGCAGGGCTGCTGGATGCAGAGCTGGGAGCCGATGCCCTGCCCCCCAGCTCAGTCATCCAGCCCCCCTGGGAGTCCTGCATGCGTGGACCCACCTGACTGTGTCTTCCCTCCCACCCTTTCAGGCTAAGCTGGCTTCCCTGGTCCAGAAGTGTTGGGAGAGGAACCGCCTGATCACACACCTGCTCCAGGAGCTGCACAGACACGGGGTGGAGAACCACCAGCTCTCCGAGACGGCAAGCAACATGGTGAATGACGTGGCGCTGGCTGAGTACGCGACCACCTTCCTGGCTCCGGGGGTCCCACAGGTAGATTCCCACAGACAGCCCTGCCCTCTTCCTGTTGGGGCTGTGAGCTCAGTAACCTACCCTCCGCCTGCCTGACCTGCCCTGTGTCAGTTCAGCGTCAGACAAGCACCGTGGCGTTTATTTCACTAGATGGGTCTTTCACGTGTGCCTCAAGACCCTAGCACTTACTGCTTCCTCTGGCAGATCTTTTTGTCTGTCCTGTAGTCCTCCCATCCATCCTTCAGGGCACAGTTTGGGTGTGACCTTGCCCAGGAGTCTGCTCTAAATTCCACGGGCCACAGGATCAGCCACATGCCCCTCCATCCTTCGTTGTACGTGGATATGACTGACGCGGGACATTCGAGGGATTTGCCCCCGACTGTTAGGGGAGTTTTGTCAGCGTTTCTCTGTTGAAACCAGAGCTGCTTCATATCCATTTCTGTCTCCCTAGTGCCTGGCACAGAAAAGCTGCTCAGGTAATATTTGTTGAATGAATGAAGCAATGAAGTAAATGAATGAGCATCTCCTCTCCTAATGGTCTACAGAAACGGGAGGAAACAGGCTCAGAGAGGTTGGAAGTCTCTCTTGAGGTCACACAGCTACCAGGTAGTGCAGATGGTGATGGATACCAGTTCTGACCCAGGTCTAGTAAACATGCTCCCGGGTCTCCGCCTGGCTCTCAACAGTGGTACCTGGGTGTCTGTGTGCACGCAGCACCCTCGGGTGCTCAGCTGAGCCTGCCCACGCGCGCGCGTGCGCACACACACACGCGAGCGCGCACACATACTCAGGCGCACGGCCCCGTTCCTGGGGACCAGCCAGCTGTGCCCCCACCAGACTAGCTCAGCTCCTGATGACGCGAGGGCGAAATGCAGCGGCTGCTGTGCACGCAGCCAGCCCTGTTTTCCATCTGCCCTCAGGGGGGCCTGCTTTGGGCAGTGTAGCCCCAGGCCTGCGTCACCTTCCTCAGCCTTCCCAGCCCAGCCTCTGCAGGCCGACCTTCTCTGTCCCTTCCTTCCCCCACAGCCTTCAGGGTTTTAGATGTCCTCTCATCCAAATTGCCACACAGCGGACATGGACACCAGGAGGCCAAGGAGCCTGCTCAGGGCCATGGCGACTTGGTTCAGAGCCAGAATTTGAATCCAGAGCCCCAGACCCCCGGTCCAGTGCTCATCCCTTTTCCCGAGGGTTTCAAGCCTCTTCAGAGGCAGAATAAGGATGGGGAGAGAGGTCGGCATCTTGTCAAGGGACCGGGCACAGTCCCTGTGTGCAGAGTTCCAGGGAAGATGTTGGATGTGGCAGGTGTCACCTGGGAGGGAGGCTGGCTGTGTGCTGAGAAGGCGTCATTGCAGTGAGGGCCCCACCCTCCAAGGGCTGCTCTCGGTCTGGCAGGCTCTGAAATTAGACCCGATTTGTTCACTGGGATTAAACAGGCTGACTTACATTGACCAAATTCACAGAGACTGAGGTATAAACCTGAACACTAACTTAATAATTTCCCATGAGAGATCGAACTATGTGCAGGATGAAATATTGGATGGATGAAAAAATAATCAGCATATTCTCTCCCTATAGTGGAGTTATCTAGAAAGTCAAGTTCATTCATTCATTTGTTCATTTGTAAGTCAATATATATTTATAGTCAGAAGGTTATTCAATGAGAACAGAGAGTGTTAATGGTGTCATCAGCCTCATGAGTTAGTTTCCTGTAAGGATGTGCTCCGCATGCCTCCCCTGGGGCCAGGGTGTCTCCCCACCCAGACCTTTTGAAAGCCTGTGGGCAATCATAAGCTTCTACTTCCTCCTTTTAAGGTGACTTTGAATCCGCCGTGACCCATTTTGCATTATTTTGCAGTTCAGCTCACCAAGAACACCCCCACTTTCATGGTCTGGGGGGTGGCTCACTGTTCCCTCCACAAACCACAAAAGCCTGGCTCTGCCATTTTATTCCACAAATATTTATTGAGCACCTATTGCCATGGTGCTTGGGGTTGGGGAGAAATGGTGAACCAAACAGGCCAAAACGTGCATGCAGTCAAGGAGAGAAATAATCATAAATTATAGCAAGTGTCAAGAAGGAAGGGCTTAGACAGAGACTGTGTGTGTGTCTTTGGAAAAGACCTTAATTGCTCTGAGCCTCAGTTTGCTTATCTGTAAAATGGGAATATTACGACCTACTTGGCAGAATGGACATGAAGACAGATGGAGATCATGAAGCACCTTGTGTAGGGATGTCCCACGAGTTAGGAACCTGGTCCTCGGGTGGGCAGTTGCCAAGGGCGTGGGTTCTGGCACCCAGGAGCCCTGGCTTCAAATCTTAGCTCTGCCGCTGTCTAGCTCTGTGGCCTTAGGAGGGGACACTGACATGTATCACTTACCGTGGGGGTTTTATGTAACTGACTCAGGTAGTCTTTCCGCGGGGGAGGTGCTCTTATTATCCCCCTTTCCAGACTGGAAAACTGAGGCTCAAAGGGGTTACCGGTCATGCCCAAAGACACACGTCTATAGCAGCTTTCTAGCTCAGCTTTTTGTGTGTTAAATCATTTGCCTGAGCAGAGCTGGGATTTGAACCTGGCCGTGGGATTCTGTGCACTGAAGCTCCGACCCCTATGTGAAGGGGGATGTGTTGCGTGTCTTGCAGGGCTGTGGGGCATGTGGGCAGCAGCACGGGCTCTGGCACATACAGACTAGGCCTTCAGTGAGTCTGTCCCTCTTGTCGCTGGAAGGCCAGTCCTCAGTGTGCAGATAAAAGGCAGTGGGAAAAATAACCCTGTGATGTGCTTAAGAAGCAAAGAGGGCTCCAGGCTGGCTTCAGTGAGGGATCCCAAGTGGAGGAGTTCCGAGAGGCTGGATGGGAGGTCACGGACACATGACCGCCCGCAGGGGTGTTTGCATTTGGTCCTTCAGTGAATGGGGAGCTGCTGAAGGGGTGGAACAGGATCGATGTGCTTCGGGAAGAGGAACCCTGCAGGCCTGTGGGCTGGGCTGGACTGAGCTGCCGAGACCCTGGCAGGCCATGCACACGGCAGCCAGTTGGCTCCGGCCGGGAACACCCAAGGCCCAGGCAACCGAGCAGAGCTCTGGGGCCACAGAGACCCTGGTGGCTGCGGTGGCAGCTCCTCCTGCTGGCAGCTGGGCAGGACGTGGGTTTTATGGGTGCCGATTCTCGTTTCAGAGAACACAGATGGAATTCCTGATGGGGACATTGGGCTTAGGCTCAGAGCCCGGGAGGGCTGCCTGGCTGGCTGGGGTGGGGGGGACACTCACGGGCTTGCGGAGGGGATGTGCCAGAGCGGAGAAGCAGGGGAGTCCCAGAAGCACTGAGGCTGGCGTACTTGGGCCCCGAGAAGCTCATGTGCACTGGCCCCTGCCCTTGGGAGGGAGCCCGCACTAACCACAGACACCTGAGAGAGGACAGGGTAGGGGGAGCCCACCCGGACAGGCTGCCGTTCATTTATTCACTGGAAGCGGTGATGACGGCCGAGACTCACAGAGCCTCCTCTGAACCAGCACTTTCTGTGGTTCACTCACTTCATCCTCCCAACGTCCCACTTTGTCAAGGAGGAGACTGAGGCCCAGAGTGGTCAGAGAGCTGGTCGAGGTCACAAGCAGGGGTGGCGGGCTGGGGGTTCAGAGCTGGGGTCCATCTGAGCTCCTACCGTTTCAGGAAGAGGGTGCTCACCCCACAGCGGTAGCTCAGGGTCATTCACCGCCTCCCATTGACTTCCTGTTCTTGCCCTGGTTGGGTGGGAGATAGAAATTGAGCCTCAGTCGGCTCAGCGTCTATGTCCTTTCTTCGGGGCTGCATCTAAGTATCTTAGTCTGTTGGGACTAATTTAACAAAAATACCGCAGACTGGGCAGCTTAAACAGCAAACATTCATTTCTCACAGTTCTGGAGACTGAAAGCTGGGGATCAAGGTGCTGCACGGTGGGGGGGGGGCTCTCTTCCTGGGGAGCAGACAGGCACCTTTTCACTGTGTCCTCACATGGTGAACAGAGAGGCCGGCTCTCTCACACCTTTTCTTATAAGGGCTCTGATTCCATCCTGAGGGCTCTGTCTTTATGACCTGATAACCTCCCCAAGACCCCACCTCCAAATACCCACTGAGGGACCAGGACAGGTGCATGGGTGGATGGGGGCTACCCGGCCCTCAGAGCTGCCATCTCCCTGAGCTGGTGTATCGTCCATCCCTTAGAATCTCGGCTGCCACTTCCACAGTTTGGCCTTGCATCCGCCCTGGTGTCCTTCTTCTAGCTCTGCTGGTTCTCTTCAGCTCGGGCATTGGTCCTGAAGCAGGAGGATTCCATGAGGCTAGCTTGGCCAGCTCTCCTACTGTCTTCCATCTGGGAACATGGGGTCTTGCCACCTCCCTGGCTTTAGCTGAGATGGGAGCATGGGGAGGGTGGGTTCCTTCCATTCTTGGACTCCTAAATGGAAACGGGGGGTTCTCAGTTCCACCCCATCCCCCAAACTGGCTTGACTGGGCAGGACTCAGGGCACCTTCCCAGGGCCTCTTAAGTTCCTACCCCCTCTCTAGTCCCAGGAAACCTAGTTTTTCTGGATCTCACCAGGATCTAGGCTATTGACATTCCCAAGCCAAGAATGAGACACCTTCTTTGTTGCTTATACTCAGGTGTCATCCCCTTCTTGGAGGCAGATGCCTGGGTGCCAGGGGGAAGTGGTTCAGGGGTGCCCTCCTGCCCATGCTTGCAGGGTCCAGCCTGGGGTCAGCTCAACAAATGGAAGGTCCATCAGAGACTTGGATGGGTTCGCAACTGCCTGACTCCCTGCAGTTCCTGGGACGTGAGGATTATTGCCCTCTCTTCAGACACCAAGTTTCACCTGGCAGATAAAGACACCCCAGACCCTGAAGAACTGCCACTCTGTGACAGTCCTCCGTGCCAAGCCACTCGGTGCTCGTCCTTCACCTCCCGAAGCCTCCTGCTCTCTTAGGCCTCGGTAGCAAGGGGCGGGGGTTGCTGACTTCTTGTAAGGCTCTGTGAGGGTTGAACAAGATCCTACCTGAAATTCCCCTCACAGTGCTGTCACATAAAGACACTCACAGAGGATGTAGGGTCCCTTCAAGCAGAACCAAAGTATTGCTCCACTGGGGGAGGTCAGGGGATTGGTGTACTAACACCTGAGGGTCGTGGAGACCCCAGCCTCGGAGAGATGCAAGCCACCTGGCAAGTAGGCTGCTAATTCCACTTCCTCCTGCCCTGCCTTTTCCTCTTTTTTCCATGTCCTGGAAACATCTTGGTCTCCTCTGGGCATTGGTCAACAAGATCTATATATAGGCCTTTGGAAATGGAATCTCATCTTGAAAGAAGCAGTGAGACTGAGAGTCCTAAACTCCCTTAATTCATTAAATTAACGACCCCAAGCCTGGGCCCCCAAGGATCCAGGCAATTATTTTCTCTTGATGTCCTACCTTTTATGAAGTTGAGAATATTCCCCCAAAAGTTTACCTGGGGAGAGAGGTGGGGGAGTGGAGCGTGTAGGGTGAGACTTTATCCGTCTGCTACTGTATGTGGAACATTTAGTAGACGTTCATTCTTATTTCACTCTGACAAAACCCTGCAAGGACCATATTAGTGGCTCCACTCTGCAGATGGAGAGGACAAGGCTCAGAGAGTTCAGCTGACTTGGCCAAGACCATGGAGCCCGTAAGCAGCAGAGCCAGGATTCAACCTGAGGCTGCCTGGCCCCAAGCCTCTCCAGGCCTATGGGATAAATGAGGAGCAGAGAGCAGGGGAAAGATCTATAGATCCCTGATCAGGTACTGAATGCAGGGGCTCCAGAAGTAGTTCAGTGCCTGTGAGACTACTCTGTGGACACAAAAGTCGATGAAACCTCAGTATCACTTTGAAGAAGTCTGTGTCTAGTAAGACTAGCTCCAAACCCAAGTGTGAACAAAAGCATTCACTTGCAACACAGCGATGGGCAGAGAGAAGGAGACTTATTTGGGAATATAATCCCTGGAGAAGGAAGCACACAAAATAGGCCTTGAAGGATTAAAAAAGAAGAGTTTTACTAGCTGGAAGAATGGAGGGAAGGCCCTCTAGGCTGGGAGACCTGCATGAGCAAAGGAACTGGGGTGTGAAGGGTCATGGTACTCAAAGACACACAGTTTTAGGGGATATAAGCGAAGTGCTCTCAGAGCAGAGTTACCATTGCCGCTTCACCTCTTCCTGTGTGCATGTGGGGTCCAGGAAGACAACTAGTCCACCAGGGGGTGGTGCAGGTACTCAGGTCCAGCCCGACCTGGTTTCCTGGGTGACTCAGTCAGGAGCCCCCGGTGCAGCTCAGCAATCAGCTCTCACAAGGTGTCGAAGGGACTTCCACACAGAGAGAGTATTTCTCCTGGAGACTCTGCCGTCCGGCTGCCCTCATTTTCCCCCTTTTTACAGCTTTTAAAATACAGTTTCCCTTTGGAGATTCAATTTGAGTAAAGGAAGTGGAAGCTTTTCCTTGCACCTGTATCCCTGGGAGCAAATCCTGGACCCCTCTGAGGATTGTAGGCAGAGGGGCGGTCCTGCCTGTATTTTCGCACACACAGGGAGGAGTGGATCTGGCCATAGAATGCACTTTCTGCAGCGGGGAGGGGGCTGATTTTTCCAGTTGCAGTTGTCTGTAGAAGGCTTTTCCAGCTGTGTCATGAAGAATAACTGCTGAGATGTCTTTTCTTGCAGACGAGCCATCACCTGGACGTCGAGTCTGAGAAGACAACAGTTGTCAGAGGTCAGTGTGATTTTCAGTTAGGAATAGCCTGCAGGCTCAGACACGGTCCACACCGGCAGGACAATCTGACAGGTGGGCCAGGGTGGAGAAAAGCCCACGGTCAAGTGCAGATGACTAAAGGAAACCCGACCCCACTATCTTGCACTCTCTTCCCTACTGACTCTGCCTTTTCATTTCACTACTTAAGGAGAACGCATTAGAAAAATACTGCCACTGCCAAAGTGGGCAAATTCTGCAACCCTGTAGTTTCAGTCCCGGAAATTTATCCTAAGTAAATAATTCTATATGTGGAAAAGCTCAATGGACAGGCATATTCATGCCAGGGTATTTAGAACAGTGAAAAACTGTGGGGAAAAGCTCCAGTATTGTTAATTAACCCATATTCACTGAGTATGAAGTGCTAGTCACTAAAATGATGCTGATAAGGACCATGTGATAGCATGGGAATTAGGATATCCTACTAAGTTCAAAAAGGATACAAAATGGAATGTATCGGATGACCTCAATGATACAACTGTACGTGAACATCTGTGAATGATTGGCAACTTAGGCTAGAAGATAAACTAAAATACCAATAGTGGTTACTTAGATGGTAACATGGGTGGGGTTTTGTTGTTCTGTTATTCTTACTGTTAACAAGAAAATTAAGATGCTCTCTGGCCAGAGAGCATCTCCCTGGGCCTTGTTTTCCAAGTGTAGTGTACTGTCAGCACTGGGGAAGGGGGGTTCCTAAGGGTTTGTTTAGGGTTACTTTGTTTTCAGGTGCTCAATATAAAAGTGAAGAAAGTATGGATAGAGTTACCTTTAGGCAACTGAGCTGCTCTTGATAACTGCTCGCTCAGCGATTCTTATTGCTAGATTCTGTTCTTAAAGCTGTGTGATCTTGGATGAGTTAATTAACCTCTCTGAGCCCCAGACTCCTGTCTTTAAAAGGAGGATAACATGATCTTTTTTAGAAGTGTTAGTGCCTGACACACTGCAGGGTGCCAACAAACAAGAAGAGGTACCTGGCTTCAGTTTTTAGCTGGTCGGGATGGGCCTGCCCTTCTGTACCTTTGTCTTCTACCCCTAAAGTCTGAGTTGGCATCTGTTTTCACAGTTGGAGGCGCATAAATTCTAGCTGGTCCTGCTTCTGCCACTAGTTTATGCAAGTGTCGTCCCTTCTCTGGGCTTAGTTCCTCACCTTCAAAAGAAGGAAATGTACTAGATTAATTTAGTTACTTATTCATTCAGGTTATCTAGAAGGCTGCCGTGCGCCAGATCCCTGATAGGTGTTGTAGGGCTTACAAAAATGAGTCCGCTTCAAAGGTGGTGGTCCTTGTGCTGAAGGAGCTTACCGCCTGGTAGTGGACAGTGAAGCAGGCAGGCAATTTTCTAGGATATCCCAAGACCATGGCAGTACCATCAGAGGGCTGTGAATGTGGCACTCAGAGTTCAAATGCACCCAAGAGGGCCTCTGTTTGTGGGGTGAAAGGATCTGGGAATGAAAGACGATGAAAAGGCTCAGAGACTTGATGATTTTTTTTTTAAGATTATTTTATGACATATAGGGTTTTTCTTAATTTATTCATTTATTTATTCATTTTTGGCTGCGTTGGGTCTTCGTTGCTGCACGCGGGCTTTCTCTAGTTGTGGCGAGCAGTGGCTACTCTTCGTTGCGGTGCTCAGGCTTCTCATTGTCGTGGCTTCTCTTTGTGGCAGAGCACGGGCTTTAGGCACGCAGGCTTCAGTAGTTGTGGCTTGCAGGCTCTAGAGCACAGGCTCAGTAGTTGTGGTGCATGGGCTTAGTTGCTCCGGGGCATGTGGGATCTTCCCGGACCAGGGCTTGAACCCGTGTCCCCTGCACTGGCAGGCGGATTCTTAATCACTGCGCCACCAAGGAAGTCTGACTTGTTGATTTTTAGAATAGACTTCTGAACTGAGGCTTGACTGAGAACATTCTCTTCTAGCTCAGAAATACCTCCTGAATCCTGAAATGGACAGTGTCCTCCAAAGACCTTTGCATTCAGAGTCCTGGCCTATTCCAGAGGCTGAGTGGCCAGCACAGACAGCTCAACTGGGTTCTTTGAAGGTGAGAGGACGTCAGTCACTTAATTTCTCAAATAAATGTTTTTATTGAAAGTATAACTCACATACAGAAAAGGGTACAACTCGGAAATGTACATACAGCTCAATGAATTGTCATGGAGTGGTATGTGCCCATAAAGCCATCACCAGGTCCAGAACTAGAAAGTGACCACAAAGCACCCCTCTGTTTTCCCCTTCTAGTCTCTTTTTATTATCTGTTTTTAAATTTTGTGTATTGGGTCATATCATGTGTTCTGTGTCTTGTTATTTTTCACTGAGTGCTAGACATTATGTGTGAAAATGTGAAGATGTAATTTAATAGTGCCTTCATCCAGACAGGACTTCCTTTGTTCTGCACATCAGAACTGATTCAGAGATAATTTTAGTACTTATGAGGTCTGTTTTATTTCTTGCTTGCTCTTACTCTTAGGGCATAGCCTTTCATGGTTCTAAGCAAAAACCTGTAATGTTTATCAGTGTCCTTCCCCAGCCACTTCCCACTCCATGAGGCTGTCAAAATCTCTGCTTAGCTTTCTATCTCTCAGCCACCACAATCACACACAGGCTTCACCTTCACTTGGAGGGAAATACAGCCTTCAATCTGGGCCAACTACTCTTGGCTTCTGTCCTATCTTGAATTTTAGTCCCACAAATCCTCACAGTCTTTGTAGCTCTCAGATGGTTTCAAATAGATCTTTTGCTATATTTTGTCCAGCTTTCCTAGATGCTCTTACTGGAGGTTTGGTCCAAAATGTCCTCATGAGTCAGAACCAGAGAAGCACTCTGTTTTCCCAGAGAGAACCTATTTTACTTATGATACTTGGAGTCTGACAGGCCTGAGTTCAAATCTCAGCTGTAATTCAGTGTGATGTTGGGTGGATTACTTACTTTGTGTGTGCTTAAATCTCCTCATCTGTAAAATGGGGATAATGCTGCCTACTGCTGACGTGAGGATAAGATCAGATAAGCAGAGTTGAATATGTCTCTGGAAAATAAGAGATGCTCAAAAAAGAAAAAAAAAAAAGCAGCCATTACTTAGGAGAAAACTGATCTTATTCTTGGCATTTTATTTCAACTTATTATTATAGTTTTTCTTCTTCCTTTTATTCCTGTGGCTTCTCTCTTGCCTTCATGCTCATATTAATCTTTTTAATCTAACAAATGGAGCTAATATTTACTTCTCGGGGTCTTTGGGACAATTCAGTGAAATCATGCACATAACATAATTATTGTGCTGCCTGCCACAGGCGGTGTTCAATAAAAGACAGCTGGTGTTATTGATTGACCTTAAACTTTTTTTTTCTAACTGGTGCCTTTCATTTCAAATTACTTATCTGCAGGCTTATTATCTAGTAATGAGAACTTCTTTCCAGCTTTGATCTTTTTCTAGGAAAATTACATCTGACTTTTGATCTTTGACCTACCTTATTACAAGCAGGTAGAAGGCATTTTAGGCAAAGGGAATGACACAGACATTGTCATTCAGAGGGGTGAATGCCCCTGAAGCATTGGGGGATTGGTAAGCGATTAAATGAGGCTGCAGCATAAAGGAGAGAGGAGTCTAGGAGATCATATGATGATGTTGATAAGAACAACAATGAGAAAGAAAACCCCTGCTTCCATTTCTTGAATGGTTACTATGTGCACCGCATCAGCTTTGCCAGTACTCACTATAGGCCCACAAAATCGATCTTGACATTCACTCCACTTCACCTGTGAGAAAAGGTGAGGCACAGAGAGGGTAAGTAGCCAGCCCCAGGTCACACAGCTAAAGAGTTGGGGTTCCAACACAGGCAGTCTGGCTCTAGAGCTGATGCTCTGGTCATTATGTGTCCAGATCGTGCTGGGCCTTCACTGGGGGGATGAGAGTTGTCTCTCCTGCCCCCCTTGAGGTTACAGTCTGGAGTTCAATGTGAGAAAAAAACCCTCCAATGTCTGCACTCGGTGATACTGGCCAGAAACTGATAGCAAAGCTTTTGAGGAAACAGTTGGAGCATAAATTGAATGAATGGATGAACCCAAGAGCATCTTAATACTCTTGGTTCTAAGTTTCTCAAGTGTTCCTCAACCTTCTTCAGAGTTCTCACCGCACTGTAGAATGCTGCTGGATAAAATCTCCTCCTTTACTGGACATAATTTCAAGGCCACAGGATAATTTTGTTTCTTTATAGCCAGAGGACAGAATAGTCAATGTAAATGTCTTTGTTCAAGTGCTTTACACAGTACCCGGTCCACAGGAGGCCTTGTTGGGTGGATTTGGATGAAGGGTGAGGCGGTGGGAGGAGGCTGTTGGGCTCTTTCTCTAGAAGTTCATGCGAGCACCTCGTCCTTATCCCCAGCATTGCATTTTGCCCACAGCCTTGGTTCTGTTTAGCTATAACAGGCATTGGGGAGCAGAGCTCTCTGCCCTAGGAAAAACAGATTGCAAGCCGTCTCTCTGGGCTGGCTTTTGGTACGAGCTTCCCATGGTGAAAACGAACTCTAAACGACACCAGGGCATTAGTGACCTAGAAGGAAAATGAGGTCAATTTTGAAGGGAAGTAACCAGATTTGTCATATGTCACAATTATTTTATGGTTGAGCTTAGAGGGAAAAAAAAAACAAAAACAGGGGAGTAGGAGGTTGGCATCCAGTGGATATTGCTTTCCTTTTAATGGAAAGGTCATCATCTCTTGTCGCCGTGAACAACAAAATTTACAGAGGACATGACTCTATGGAGATACCATCAGTGATCATCTTGTCAGGCCTTTAGATGACCTGGGCTTCGAGCCTTCCCCGCCCCAATCCCCACTGCCTCGTCTGTAACTCAGTGCTGATGGCGTGTGCCTCACTGACAATGTAATAGCAGCTGCCTGGCACAGAAAGTGCTCAATAAATGTTTGTTATCGTTGCCATCTCTTCCTTGGATAAACTGTGGGACCAAAGGGGCTTTTATGGACGTGTAAAAGTAGAGACCATTTCGTTGTGCTCTTGCCTCCAGCTTCCCTGGCCCTCGGGGCCGACGCCCGACCCTGGAATGTGCCAGGCTTCCATCGCTGTGGAACCAGGGCTCCCTGTACAACGTCTGCAAGAAAAAGGTGGAATGTCCTGGCCTGGCCTCCAAGCTGAGCACCTCCTGCCATCCCCCGAGCTCCTGAGCCCCGCAAGGATCCTGGCTTTGCATCAAGAACTTCGACAAAGCATCTACAGCACTTCCCAGGTCAATAAATCACCGTTGGGGTTATAAATGCAATAGGACCACTCACTCTCTGGGGCCATTTCCTAGACTCCGTAAATATTTGAAGCAGAACTTTCAGAGAACGTCTTAAGAAATTGGTAGCAATCAAAACCCTCATTCAGTGGCAAGTGGCTTTGCCTGTGGCTTGGGGATCTGTGTTGATTGTCAGAGCTCAAGAGAAATACTGGACTTGCAAATTCTTAGGAGTCCAGCTTTGCAAATATCCAGGCAGCAAAGGGAATATTTTCTGTTCCAAAACCTACCGAGTGACCGGCCCAGTGGCTCTCCACTGGGTCTGATCCCCCCATCCCGCAGGGCAAAATTTGACAACGTCTGGAGGAATTATTTGTTGTCACAGCTGGGAAGCTGCCACTGGCATCTAGTGGGTAGAGGCCAGGGATGCTGCTAAACACCTACAGTGCACAGGACAACCTTCTAGAACAAAGAATTGTCCAGCCCAAATGTCAGCAGTGCCGGGGTTGGGAGACTCTGCCCTGATCTAATAGCTCCTAACATTGTCAGCTGCAGAGAACTGTTCTGTTATTTTCCTGCCTGAGGCCCTTCCCCGTGTTTTAAAAGATTTTTGTCTACCAAAGGAGAAAATTAAAGTAATTATCTCTTTCACATTTTAAAACCTTAAAACCAGTCAGAACTTTCTGATAAGTCCATTCATTCAACAGACATTTGTGGACGTCTAATATACACCAGGCAATATGATATGAGGAAGAAAGAGGTGAGTCCACATTGGCCCCTGCCCCAGGGGCTCACAGGGCAGCAGAGGCACACATGTAAACAACTCACCGTGCAGTCATGGTTAAGTGTGCCATGAGGTGTGAGACCAAGGGCTTTGAAGGCAGTTCTGCCTGGCTTTGGGGAATGAGAGGTCATTCCAGAAGGAATGGCTGAGCAGAGCCCATAGACTTAACGAGGTAAGGTGTTCAGTACATGGGTGAGGTGGGGAAGGAGGGAACAGCGAGGGCAAAGGCTCTGAGGATGAAACTGAACTTTGGTGTGCCACCAGAGGGGGGATGTGCAGAGTAGCCCTTTGCCAAGCCAGGCGCAAAGAGTCACTGCCTCATCCCTACCCAGCACCACTTACTTCCTCCGGGAACAGGACCCTGCCCTGACCCAGGTGTGGGACCCAGAGGTAGAAGAAGAGTCAAGGGGGCTTGGGCCACAGGTGCCCGGATCCTGTGCCCGGGCTCACCGATCAGAGACATCATCTCTCTCCTTAGGAGGGGCTGGTGAGGGGCTTGTCACATAAGGACAAGGAAGGACCAGGACAAGAAACCGAGGGCTCCCGGGGCAGTAGGCGAAGCATATTGATTTTATTTTAATGTATTTTAGCTTTGTATGTGGAAATGAAAAGCGCAAAGAGTTCCCACACACCCTCACCCAGCTTCCCCTGACGTTAACACCTTACGTACCTAACCATAGCCCAAGGACAGAAATGAATGCATTTATTTTGAGGAAAACTGGGGGGGGGGCATCAAGGCATAAGAAAAGCACATCCATGAGCGAGCATCAGCTCATCAAGCTGCCACCATCTTCATTAGCCCACGGGACTGTCATGGGTCATCACGTCCGTCCACAGTTCCCTGGATTAGGTTACCAATGGATCCACCCATTCATTTGTTCATTAAGCATTTAATTTAACTGCCATGTGAGCTCCGGAACCTCGGGTAGGTGCTGGGAAACAAGAATACAGAAGTTGCCCATCTCCATCCTCCAGAACCTGTGAGCCCTGTGGCCCCATCGCACACCAAGGAGTCCCCAGATTGGAAACCGCTGCAGTCATCACTTTCACGGTTTGAATCAGCACCGCCACCCCATAACTGCCAATTGTGCGGCGTCCTGCAGAGCTGATCTGTACGCTGGTTTGCGCTCACCTCTTCTGCCCTCTCCTCCCTTTTTCCTGGGACAATGCCATCAGCTTTGAGCACCGGGAGTACGCTGAAGACCGGCTATGAACCGGTTGATGTCGGGGTGAGCAGCCAACTAAGCCACAGGGCTGAGCCTGCCGGAGGCAGTCAAGGCCATTTCTGGTCCCCAGATTCTCCCACCAGGTTCAGACATCCGTGTTCTGTCCCTTGAATTCTCCCTCCCGCCTCTGCTCACATGCTGGGCTTCAGCAGAAAGGCCACCGGGGAAAATCCATTAAAGAAGCCGTGGCAATCTTGGCAGCGTGGCCCAATGATTCCATAATAAATCACGTTCTGAAGCCAGGAGCCACTTACTATTAACCTGAGCCGTGAATCGCCTGGGGCTGCACTTTGGATTTCCTCAAGCTGGGTCACTGCTTTGTGCTGTGATTCCTCCTGGTGACATGTTTGCGATGGTGGATGGTAGACTGCGGCATTTTCCTTGCCTCGACCGAAGACTCCCATCCTTGGAAGGGGCCCCATGTTCCCCTGCTGCCCCCTTGGTGGGCCTGATGGGGCCAGGGCCCAGCCTGGTCAGATGCTCCCAGGCAAGGGACAGGACCTGCTCGGGCGACCGAGTGGGGACAGGCAGGAACCCAGCCCGCAGGAGCTGGCTCGGGCCGCCCCTCCCACCACGAGTGACCCAAGGCCTCTGGAGACCAGCCAGATGGACCAGCCCAGCTGCCTCTGCAGAAAACAATTTGTCACACGGGGCTGTCAGCAAGCAGCAGTGGACGCCTTCTTGGGGGTGCCTGGCCGAGCTACGCAGAGCAGGAGCCCTGAACACAGTGAGGTAAATGCACACCCCGCCCCCGCTGCTGCGAACCACCTGGGCTTTTAGGCAAATCGGGTTGAGATGGTTGGCTTGACCCCTGGCCAAGCGGTTCAGGTGCTCAGTGCAGCCTCTCCCTGCGCCTGATTCACTGCCATGCCCTTCTGGGAGGCATTTTGCTCCTACAGCAAAGCGGTCTGTTCAGCAAATATTTCCCTAAGAACCTGCCGGGGCAGATGAGGCACTGGGGGGCTGGGTCTCAGGGGTCTCACACCAGGTCCCCATCCTCCAGGCTCCTGCGGGGACGGATGTGCAGATGACTGGAGACCGAGTGGCATAAGCAGGGTGCAGCAGGGAGAATGCAGGGTCCAGGGGCACAAAGCAGTGGCTGACCAGTGAGGGAGGCGTCAGGGAGGGGTCAGTGGTGACTGAGGTGGGCCCCGCAGATGAGCAGGGCTCAGCCAGGGAGAGAGTCCTTGCGGGCGGGGGCAAACACACAGGCACAGGCTTGGGGTGGTGTTGGGGGTAGGAAACCAGAGGATGGATATACATGTGCTTCTATAATGCCGCAGCGGAAGGTGCTGTCTTTTTGTGCAATCCCACTGTGACCTTCCTGTTTGATTTTACATGTGTCTTTAGTATAGGGAAGACGTTTTCATGCTTCAAGATTCAGAAAGCACAGAAATCTATATGGTGCAAGTCTCCTTCCCAGCCCAGTTCCCCTCCCAGAGGCAAACATGACCCCAGTTCCTTATGACTCCTTCCAGAGATACCCTGTGTATTCTAAGCAGTCACACACCCGCACACACACACACACACCCATTTTACCTCGATGCCTGTGCTCTGGTTTTTTCAGTTCATTTATCTCGGTGATCATTCCCCATCAGAACATAAATTTTGTTCATTCCGTTTTTAAACACTTGCGCTGTTTTCCATTGTGTGGGTTTTACTAGCTCCCTTTCAAGGGACATTCACATTGTTTCTGATCTTTTGCTGCTAAAACCGGTGCTGTCATGAAGATGCTTGTACATCCACCCCTTCACTCACGTGTGAATTCATCTGAGGGCAGATTCCTAGAAGAGGAATTTCTGGGTCAGAGCAGAGAAGCCTTTGTCACTTTGAGAGCCCTGTCCACACCCACTCCCCGCCCCACTTTGAGACTGTACAGTTTTCGTTCCCCCTCACGATGCTTGGGGGTCCCCCCCATCATGCACCCTAGGATGTGCTGATTCAATTCAACATTTACTTTTTGAGCCTCAACCATGGACCAGCGTGGTTTGAGGCGGTGAACTAGACAGATGGGGCCCTGCCCTCAGGAGGAGGGGATACATCAAACTGGGGAGACGGCTCAGTGAACAGGACCCCAGCGAGGGACCGTCCGTGTTTCCATCCTGCAGGCACTGACCGCCTGGACAGGAGGGTGATGCGTGGGCATGAGTGACCTCAGTGCAGGGAAGCTGGGATCTGGCCACCAGGAACGGACAGCTGATAAGGCCCTGAGGAATTTGGAGGCCAAGGGGGAGGAGAGGAGGTCGCGTCTGGGCTGAGCCATGATGGGCGATATTGTCCTGAGAGCAGAAGTGGTGGCCTGGGTGGAGGCCAGTCAGGAAGGGACCTAGGGCTTCTGAGCTACGCTTATGCCAGACACTGTGCTCAGTGGTGGACACTCCAGCCCGGGTTTCCCCGGCTGGAGAAGAGGAAGCCGGAGGAGGGCTGGCAGGGGCCGGGGCAGAGGAGGCATGGGCGGACGGTCCCACGTGGCAGTTGGTACCCAGGCCGGCTCTCCCGAGCAGGTGGATGGGCTGTGGGCCCTGAACACAGAGTCCTGCCTTCACATCCCAGCCCCACCGTGCTCCCCACCTGCGGGCCTTGAGCCAAGGCCCCTGAAGGCTTGGTTTCCTCCTGAGAAAATGGAAATAACAGCATCATAACCTCGTCTTACCTCACTGGCATCTCACAGGAGATGCCCCGTGACCAGCGCCTCGCCATGGCCCTCCCAGCCCAGGTGCGCATCCCTCCTTCTTTCCCTCTAATGCTGGGAGGCAGGTGGCCCAGGAGCTGAGCACACATGCCCTGCCTGGGTTTGGGCTCTGGCTCCTCTCCTCACCTCTCCTCTCTGTGCCTCGGTTTTTTAATCTGTACAATGGGGGTGCCTACAGCCTAGGGTGGTTTGTGAGGGGTGAGTGAGTAAAAGCACTAAAAAGAGGCCCTGGGATGTGATGAGAGCTGTGGGAATGCTGCCATTGTTTCCTCTTTGATGCACGTGATGTTAAAAAGCAGAAAAAGAAGATGAAGTCCAGGGTGTAAGGAGAGGGCATGGATCGCTGGTGGTACAGATGGAGACAGAGCTTAGGACTGAAAAGCCTCCCTGAGGAGGCAGGTGTGAAGAGACTGGAGGAAGTGATGGTGCTGTGTCGGGTCTGTGGGTGATGATGCAGCCAAGCTCGTCCAGGGCTGTAAGGAGCCGGCCGAGAGCTTTTCAACACTTAACAGTCACAGAAGCTCAATCCCTGTGCGGCTTTGCGCTGACCCTCCCCACCCGACTCAAACCGCTGCAGTTCCCTCCAGGGTCTTTGGTCCTCTTCCTTGGTCTGCCTCTTCCCGGAAAGCCTTCCCACGGATTCAAGAGTGTCCAGGCCTTCAGGAGGTGGTCTGGGCTGGTGTCTCCCGTTTCCTAAAAGCCCCTGTTTAACATCCATGAGGATGCCCATTTCCACTGCTTGGGCCGGGCCTTCTCACTTCATTTGACCCTTGTTAAAATGAACAAACCTAACATAGGCAGTAGAGTATGAGTCGTGCAGCTGCTCTAACATCCAGCTCTGCCACCATCAGCTGTGTGACCTTGAGCAAGCTGCTTACCCTCTCTGTGCCTCAGTTTCCTCCCCTGGAGAAACGATGCAAATAACAGACCCACCTCCCAAAGTGTATCTATCTCAGAAGGATTAAGTAGAGGCTAAATGCCTGCCTCTTGGCCATTTGCAGTGTTGACGTTATCTTCAAGTGCAACTTGCCACCATGCCTTCAAGTAGAAAGCCAGCATCCCCTGCCATCCAGAAAAAGCGTTTTCTAAAACACAGAAATTACTGTTAGGCATGGAAAATAATTTCCTGAGCTACTTCCTCCTCCCTTTGAGTTCAAGTCTACAGGATGCAGCCCAGCCCCAGGCACTGGCCTTCAGCCCCTCAGGGATCTGACCGACAAACCCCTCCAGCTTCATCTCCCCCAACCCTTGCTCTAGCCACAGGGTGACCAAGCACGGCCACGGGGCCCGGCCTCTTCTGTCCCTTCTGCCTGGCCTGTCGATCTTGAGAGCAGTTACAGGGTGCAACAAAGCAGGCTCTGGCCTCAAATTCTGCCCGCCATTTCCTTTCCGTATGACACCGGACCCCATCTGGGCCTCGGTGTTCTCATCTGTAAAATGGGGACACGACCTCATATCTTAGGAAGACAATTCAGTGAGGCATAAAGCACGGAGCCTGGCTCACTGTGCAAGCCATTATTATCGTTGTTGTTGCTGTTACATTCGCCACCTGCTAAAGTCAGGGCTCAGCATGTCTTCCCATTTCCAGAGTTGTATAAAATATAGTGCCCCCACTGGCCAAATAACAGCCATCGTCGCCCCAGGCATTGGGCATGCATGGCTTTATCACAGTGTGTCTCCGAAATTCCTCGCTGACTAGCCTGTGAGGGATGGGGGTTTATCCCCATTTTACAGCTGAGAAAACTGAGGCTCACAGATGCCCAGACTGATAGAGTCAGGATTTGAGCCCCAGTCTGTCTGGCTTTGACTCTGAAATCAATTTTTCCTCCATTGGAGCTCAGATCCCAGTACCTGACACACGGGTCCTCACACCTGTACCCGTGTAATCCACCCCCCAGGCATGCTGTATATGTCCCTACCTACTTCCAAGAAGGAGTTAAAGAGACTTAAAATAAAAGACATGGATACAATAAAAAGAATCTGTATTACAGAGAGTGAAAACTGAGGGTCAGATAATGACTGATGGTAGGAGAGAATAATTATACCCGGCACTAAGGCTATGGGCAGCTATGACAGTTGAATGGAAAAATGAGGTCTGAGCTTCCTGGTAGTCAAGGCAAAAAGGGGAATAACATGGGTTTGACGGCATTGAATTGCCAATAAAAGGAAGCAGCTCTGGAGTTCTTTTCCTCCAGCTCTGAGCTCTGAGGGGAATCATCCTGCAGGTTTCTATACAGTGAATGGGGGATAAATGGTGACTTGTGTCCCTGGTAGCACAGCTCCCCAACCTTGGAAGTGGGAAGGAACATCTGATAGAAGCTGCTTCCTTCCTCTGCCTGTGCCAGGGGTCCACACCTGCCTTCATGGGGTTCTCACAGCTCCTTGGGGTCAGCATCATCACTTGTCCTTTACAGACAAGAATGCATAGAGAGGCCTCGACTCCCACGTAAGTTTTCTTGGTTTGTGGGGGATAGGAATCTCAGAACCAGCGCAGACCTGCCGTGCTCCTAAGCTCTTTCCCCTCTGCTGCACTGCCCAGCTCAGGGAGGCCCTGCCGCTTGGATTATTGCCCAGAGCTAATCCCCCCCGCACTACTCCTCCCAAGCCCTTCCCCTTCCCCTTCCTGCCCTCCCCTCACACACCCCTCCCCCATCCCTCTGCATGCCTCCCCAACGCACATCAATTCTCCCCTTTGCTAAAATATCAGCCAAATGCTCCCTACGGCCCCCAAGCCTTCCAGGGCTCAGCTCCAAGACTAGCAGCTCTGTCTGCTGGTAGCTGAGAGTAATTTAGCAACGGGAAGCAGGTGTGAGGCTGGAGGGGGGGCGGGGCTGGGTCTCACTGCCTCCAGCTGCTGTTGCTTCCGCCATCCCCATCTCCATCCCCGGGACTGGGACACCCTGGTGTTTGCCTCACACCAGACCAGACCCCAGAGTCAATATCCTCTACCACACACACAAGGGGGAGACCGCAGACAGAAGCTGATGGGTTACGTCCCAGTGGCCTCAGTGGACAACTCCCTATTGTTCCTGACGGTTTATTCATGAGACACAGGTCAACACTGAGGGCCTGCTGTGCCCTGGTGCCATCCTGGGTGCGATCAGCAGAGCAGGATCCGAGCACACCTGCTGAGGGTGTGCGTGGGGTAGTCGGGTCTGTGGTCAGGCGGCAGGAGGCAAACAGACAACCTCCTCGCTCTTCCAGGGCTGCCGGTCTGGTTGTTCACATTGTGTACCGAACAAAGTATACGGTCCAGAGGCAAAAGGGGCTTAAATCCCCCAGCTCTGTCCTTGCCGGGAGACCGTGCCTGGCTGGAGGAGGTGGTGCCTTTTACAAGTTCACCCAGAGACCTGTGGGCTGCAGCCACCTGGAGTGGGCATCTTTTTGTGATTCCGCACAAACGCTCCAGACTAGCCTCAGCTCCTTATTTTTGCCGACTCAGACCCAGAAGTGCCAAGTCAGCAGGCTGAGGTCAGCAGGTCTTAGAGGAGTCAGGGAGCCCCCAAGGCCTTCCCAGTGCCGCCCTCCTGTTTGCCAAGGGCTGGACAACTAAGCAACTAAGCCCGTGCGCAATAACTACTGAGCCTGCGCTCTAGAGCCTGCGAGCCACAGCTACGGAACCTGCGTGCCACAACTACTGAAGCCCGCGCGCCTAGAGCCCGTGCTCCGCAACAAGGGAAGCCACCACAATGAGAAGCCCACACACCGCAACGAAGAGTAGCCCCCGCTCGCTGCAACTAGAGAAAGCCCGCGTGCAGCAGCGAAGACCCAATGCAGCCAAAATTAAAATAAATAAATAAATTTTAAAAAATTTTAAAAAGAAAATTCACGTGCTCTCAGTGGAGTAAGGGGCCAAGGGCCTGGCAGCGCATAGCACGGTCACCCTTCACGGTCAGAGCACCCAGCTGAAGGGCCCGCTCAGTTTTCCGGCTCCTCTGACATCTCCTTCCTCCCCACTCTGCCTCCTGGAAACACCTGGCTTTCCTTCTGACTTCTCCAAACACATCTAAACCAAGACATCCAGAAAAGAGTGATCAAATCAAGTCCATCCTCAAAGGGGCCAGGCAGTACTTTTCCCTTCAGCCCCTGATTACGCAGGAAGTTTGGAATATTTTCCCCAAAGTTCCCTTAAGGAAGGGAAGTGGAGTGAGAACAGATGGCTTCCTGAAGTCCCAGGCCTGGGAGCTGCTTCCCACTGGCAGCCAGGGGCTGGGAGGAGGTCTCCTGGCTGAGCAGCCCCGGGGGCAGTGACCCCAGCACCCAGCTGCTTTCTGTACAGATTTCAGTCCTCCTGTGTTTAGTCCCGCTCTGCCTTTCCACACTCAGAGGTGTCCCGGGCCCGTTGCCAGCCTTTTCAGTATTCTGAGGTGTGATTTTGCTGCTTCCTGCAGGAATTCAGTAGAGCCAAGAAAGCTGCAAAGTGAGCTTAACTTCTATGCTCTCTTTCTTCTCTTCTTCCTCCTCCTTCTCTTGCCGTGTGTGTGTGTGTGTGTGTGTGTGTGTGTGTGTGTGTCCGTCCCCAGGTCAGCAAATCCTCAGCTCTACCGTTAGAATATATCCAAGATCTGTCCACTTCTTATGGCCCCCAACACTTTTTTTTTTCAGCCCCATCCCCAGTGCCTAGAACTGTGCCTGGTTTCCACTAGGGACTCAATAAATGTTTGTTGAATGAATGCATAGTTTAGTTGCTCAACTTTCTTTTAATGGTGCTCCAAGCACCCATTTTACTGTATCTGGTTGTCTCTAGTACAGATCCTGCTGGATGAGAAAATATCACTATCCTTTTCATTTTTGCTTTGGGGGACAGGAAGGAAGTGATTCAGCAGAAGGGAGAGCTGAATTCTAACCCAGCTCCCCTCCCCACCCCATTCCTCCTGCACCGAGAGTTTTGCCATCAGCTGCTGAAGGAGTAAAGGGCCCAGGCATCGCTAGGGGTCTGGGATGCAATGA
>NW_020172818.1:12654140-12676186 GCF_003031525.2 Neophocaena asiaeorientalis asiaeorientalis | reverse complement strand
GAGGGAAGGGAGATTTCAGACTCACTCCTCATCCTTGGAATTTTTCCCTTGGAAGGACTGGTATTTATATGCACTGTCTGTCTTATTCCATTTGATACAGATGCTTTATCTGTGCCATTATAATTAGGGCCATGAATTTTTCTTTTACTTTTTATTGGAGTATGGTTGCTTTACAATGTTGTGTTAGCCTCCACTGCAACAAAATGAATCCTCCATACACATACAGATATCCCCTCCCTTTTGGACTCCCTCCTGTTTAGGTCACCACTGTGCATTAGGTAGAGTTCCCTGTGCTATACAGGATACTCAGTTGTCTATTTTATACATAGTATCAATAGTGTGTATGTGTCAATCCCAGTCTCCCAGTTCCCACCCCACCCCTTTCCCCCTTGGTATCCGTACATTTGTTCTCTATATCTGTGTCTCTATTTCTGCTTTGCAGATAAGATCATCTATACCATTTTGCTAGATTCCACATATATGCGTTATTATACGATATTTGCTTTTCTCTTTCTGAGTTACTTCACTCTGTATGACACTCGCTAGGTCCATCCAGGTCTCTACAGATGACCCAATTTCATTCCTTTTTATGGCTGAGTAATATTCCATTGTATATATGTACCACATCTTCTTTATCCATTCCTCTGTTGATGGACATTTAAGTGGCTTCCATGTCCTGGCTATTGTAAATATTAGGACCATAAATGTCACCTTATAGATAAGGTGACATCTTTTCTCAGCTTTATATTTGTATTTCTTGTATCATGAAGAGGTTCTCCAAGTGTTGGTTTGCAGGGTAGTGGACAGCAACTTGGAATGACACAGACTGGAATACCAGTACCGGATCTGTCACTAGCTAGCGATGGGACCTACAGAGACATATTCTCTTTGAGTCTCAGTTTCTCATTCCACAGTTTCCCTTGCTTCATAACCATAACCCTCCTCCCTCCATCAGAACAATCATTCCAATGCATTCAGTACAGGTGGCTTTACCGTCCTGTTATTAGGAAAGTCATCTTGTTTAACTATTTCATACTATGTGATGAATGACTGATAGTTTCTAGGGACATTTGTATTTTGTGAAGAAGATACTCACTAGCACAGGGGAAATTTCAGTTGGCAGATCTGGGGGCAGAGGGATAAAATGAACTGATGCCTTAGAGTGCCCTTGCTTTATAGATGAGGGTATCAAGGCTCAGAGAAGGGGAGAGTGGCTCCCTTTGTCACACAGGAAGTCAGAGATAGAGCTGAGCATGGGGCCTGGGACTTCTGATTCCCACACTGTCTGGTACTCTTTCTATGCATTGAATGCAGGGGAAAGTTTTCCATGGGGTATGGGCCTGTGTCATGTAAACTGTATGTCTGCATTGATACAACATGGAGAGAACATATCATAATTCCTTCTCCAACGATGATCCCTTAGCATGTGCAGTCTTTTTTTTTTTTTTTTGTCAGCCATGTTAATCTGAGTCTTATTCAACCCAAATAACAAGTCACTCCTCTTGGGAATAATGAGAAAATGAGTGATCAGAGGTTTTCAAAAAGAGGGAGTCTGAGGGACCAGCAGCAGGAATAAGAGGATGGAAATGATATCATTCATTACATGGAAGCTTCTGGAGGCCAAAGACAGTCCCCCTTCCTGCCCCTGAGAGGAAGGATGGGCTGGATGAGTATAAGAAAGGCTGACGGCTTGATTTGACAGGAAGTTTTCAGGGGCAGAGCCTGAACTGTAAGTACTGAGTACTGGGAGGACGGGGGGAGAAAAAAATCAGGGTAGTTGATAAAAAAGCAATGCAGATTTTTTTCCACTTCAAGCTTCCAAGTCCCCCTGTGACCCTGAGACCAGATGGGTCCTAACATGCAGGGGAGGCTGTTTCAATTAAAAATGGATTTGGCTGCATCTAATGAAGTCCCAAATAATAATGGCTTAAATGAAATAGAAGTTTCTTTATGTACCTCAGGGCTGAGCATCCATGGGTCTCATGGGGGAGCCATGGGCATCATGCTCCTTCTTTATTCTGTAAGATCTCAACTCAAAACTTCCATTCTCAAAGTCACCTCATGATACAAGATGGCTGCAGAAGTGTCAGCCATCAAGTCCAAGTTCCAGGAAACAGAAAATGTTATTGTTGGTAGTGGAGTGGTGGGAGAGCTGACTCCCTAAGGAACCCTTTAGGCATTTTCCATTGATATTTTCCAAAGTCTAGAACCTAGTCATATGGCCATACTGAGCTGCAAAGGAAACTGGGAATATAGTCTGTCAGTTGGACACATGGCAACCCCAACCGAAATTAGTGTACTGTTATAAAAAGCAAGTGGACGATGATCATGAGATTGGCCTCTGTGGTCTCGGCCTCAACTAGCATCAACTCTTCAGTTATAATACCAGGAAGGCATTGAGCATTTGGATTCAAAATCGAATACACCAGGCATGGCCTCACCATTCCTGCTGTTAGCAAAACAGAGCAAATTCATTGGCATCTTGATGAAAATTTAAGGAAGAAAGAACCTGAAAAGTTTCTGTTGAACAAGGGGATAAAATGCTCTCTATCCTTCCTCCCGATGCTTCATCAGTGTTTTCTGTAGATCATATTTCCTCACCATTCTCTTTATTCTCTGAGAACTCTGTATATGGATCTTCATAGGTTCCCTCACAACCTTTTTTCTCCTGTGAAGCCTCAAATTCTTCCACCACCCATCTTCTCACCTGGGCCACTTTTAGGAGCCTGACCCTTTCAGGTGAAGAGGGGCCCCTGCGTCTGCTCTCATCCAAGGTGTAGACTGCTCTCATTTAAACCCTAAGGCTTTTACCACGTCGTTCAATAGGATTAATTTCATTTCTTACTACGTCATCCCCACCTTTCTTCTGAGTTGGTTCAATCATCAGCCTCCTCTAGCATCACATTTTTCACTGGGGGGGTTGCGAGTGGCCTCCCCACACTGTTGTACTGTAGGATCAAATGTTTTGTCCATGTCATAGTCCCAAAGAACCAGAACTCTAGAGGGGCTCTCTAGTTATAGCCAAAAGACAGCCAGTTTCCTCAAAAAGTTGAAAATAGAACCATCATACGATCCAGCCATCCCATCTCTGGGTATACGTCCAAGAGAACTGAGATCACCATCTCAAAGAGAGATCCTCACTCCCATATTCACTGCAGCATTATTCTCAGTAGCCAAGATGTGGAAGCAGCCCAGGTGTCCATCAACGGATGAATGGAAAAGAAAGAGCCGTCTATCCCTATGATGGGATATGATTCAGCCTCAAAAGGAAGGACATTCTGACACATGCTATAATGTGAATGAATCTTGAGGACATTGTGTTAAGCGAAATAAGGCAGTCACAAAAGCACAAATACTGTGTGATTTATGTACTACTTATATGGGGTAAGTAGAGGAGACAAATTCATAGAGACAGGGAGTAGAATGGTGGTTGGCGGGGAGAGGGGATGGTTGTTCATTGGATGGAAGTTTCAGTTTTGCAAGTTGAAAAAGTTCGAGAGAGCTGTTGTACAACAGTATACAAGTCTATAAATGGTTAAGATGGTAAATTTTATGTTATTGATTTTTTTTTAATCACACACACACACACACACACAGAATCATTCACCCAGGAGTTGTGGGTTCAGGAAGATAAAGTGCAAGGAAGGCAGGTGTTGCTTTTAAGGTGGAGAGAAGAAAAGGGAAATATGTAGTGATCAGTGAGCATCTATTCTCCTCTGGGTCTTGGGCTGAAAGCTTCATCTCACTCATGCTCATACTGAGCTGGCGGGGCAGTTGTTACCTCCTTAATTCTAAAGATGATTCATGCATTCACTCATTCGAGCAATTCTTACTGATCATCTCTTATGTGCCGGGCATGCTCCTTGATGTAGGAGATGCAGCTATGAACAAGTCAGAGGGGAGAGGAAGGCTATACCCAGACTCATACGTGGTGTAATTTCAAGTCATGATTGATGAAGTGGAAGAAGAGGGGGAGAAGGGGGTAGGAAATGAGGAGGGTGCTCTTATACATACCATCCTCCCAGGCTGCTCAGAGCAGGTGATGCTTCGAGGAGAAAACTTCTTGAAGAAGGAATGCAGGAGAGAGGTGAAGTAGCGTGCCCAAGAGGACCCAGCTAGTAAAAGACAGGACTGAGATTTAACCTCGTTTTGGAAAACATTTTACTGTGAACGAATTCAAACAGTTACAAAAGTAGACAGAATAATACTTTTGTATTATTCTGAAGCCCCCATGTAGATGTCACTCAGCTTCAAAAATTACCAATTCGAGGACAATCTTGTTTCATCTGTACAACACCCTTCCCCCCACACATACTATTTTCAGGTAAAACTAGACAACTCATCGCTTAATTCGTACATAGTTTTTGAAACCATCATACCATCACCATACCTCAAGCAATTCCTTAATTTCATCAAATATCCAATCCATGTTCCAGTTTCTCATTATCTTACAAATTTAGAGTTAACTTTTTTTGCAGTCTGTTTGAATCAGGATCTAAATAAGACCTTCACACCGTGATTGACTGGTGTGTCTTTCTTGGTGGCCAGCTATACATATCATAAAATGTACCTTTTTAACCAATATGTATGTTCACCTTGTTATGCAGCCGTCACCACCATCATCTCCAGAACTTCTTCATCTTCCCAAACTGAAACTCTGTCCCCATTAAACACCCCGCCCAGCCCCTGGCGACCACCATTCTACTTTCTGTCTCCAAGAACCTCATTGAAACGGCAATGTACAACGTCTGTTCTACTGTGACTGACTTATTTCACTCAGTGTACTGTCCTCAAGGTTCATGTCTGGAGGTTGGATAGAGCTGCTTCCTCATCCCACAAACCAGGTCCTGGCAGGAGAGAGGAGACACCCCCAAAAAAGGGTGACTGAAGAGGGTGTACTTGCTATTGGTGGGGGGGCAGGGTGAGGAGGGGACAGAGGATGGCCAGAAGGGAAGCAGGTGCCCGCCCCAGGCTGCAGGGCCAGGAGAGGGCGCTGCTACCCCCCGAGGCTGCCGAGAGCTGGGCCGTGGTAGAGACGCTCAGCCACTGCAGACCTGCTCCCAATGGGGTGGAGAACAAATTCTAGAACCTTCTATCCCGCCTCCCTCCAGACTCCTCCTCGTGCCTCTCATTGGCCGAACCAAACTGGAAGCCAGAGATCAAACGAGAGGTCAGCCTTGGGGTCAGCTTCCTGGGGTTGTCCTTAGCGGTCGGGCTTCTTGGGGCCCAGAAAACGGACAGAGCTCGTGGCCCGGAGGACAGCAGGGTGTATGAAAACAGAGAGGAAACTCAGCTGGCCACTGTCAATCAGAGCCTAGCTCAGGGCCCAGCACATGGCGGACACTCAAGAAAAATTCAAGTCTCCCTCAAATGATGAATAGAAGCCACTGAGGTGGAGAGAAAGAGGCTTCTTAAGGAGTCAGGAGGCCAGGCAAGTCCGAGCCGTGTCTCCTACGGCGGCAGCTCCGAAGTACCCCCAGTCCTGCCCCGGTGAATCACTGATGCACAGATGCTGAGAGCTCATGATCATGAAGCACGGCCGGGAATACAATGTAGGGCTTTCCCTCCCCTGGAGCTCCAGCAGGCTAATCGGTGCTGGGGAAGATGACGTGGAGGAAAATGAAGTGAGTCTCCGAGGTCTGGCCTTACGGGGACCTGGAAGCAGCAGCCGCTCAGCCCCTGGGAAATCTGTGCGCCAGGCTGAGTCGGGAACAGCCCCTCAAGGAGGGTTGATTAAGATGTCATGCTGTTGCCGGGCTGTCTAATCAGAATGCTGCTTACTAAGGGAGACCCTCCGCTCTCTGCCTTGGCTCCCCTAATGCAGTGGGAGCTGGGGCTCTGAGGACCCGGCCAGATCCTCTGCTTCACCGGAAGGGCTTTAGAATTCTCATCCCAGAGCACCTCCCTGTGCAGATCAAGTGATGGAGTCTTTTATCAAGATTTATTCTATAAATCCGAGGACACGCCATGGGGCCAGATGTGCCTGGTGCTGTTACCGACCTGGGTTCTTGGACTCTTTAATCAATAGAAATTGATAGGAGGCCAGATGAGAAATTCAGGCAATTACTGGGGCTCGGGCTGTAGCAGGAGGGATGAAAACAAGTAACAGGTTCCCTTGCTCACTCCCTGAAGGGGGATGAGCCGGTTCCTTAAATGGGATGAGGCTGGGGGTGGACTGGTGGGTCCGGCCTGAGGGGTGGCTTAGGGGGTCTGCCCCCTGCCTCCACCTGCGTGGTGCTGTGTACAGGGATCCTGCGCGGGACCCTGCTTTCGCTCCCGGCACCTTGGAAGTGGCAGTTGGGTTTTGGCTTTCTGGTGCTTTGTTCATAATTTACCCCAATTGTCCACGTGTGCGATTATTTTTAGTCCCTGATAGTTTCTTTGTATTCTGTTGCTTGAAGAGATGTTTGTCCAGGTGCAAGCACTGCAGCAAAGGGGCCCAGGCCCCAGCCTCTCTCAGTGTGAATTCCAGCCACACCTCTGACCAACTACGGGGCCTTGGACAGGTGTTCTCTAGGGACTGTACTTCAGTTTCCCTCCCTGTAAGACAGATTTTTATGAGGCATGAGTGAATCAGGGCAGGGTGCCTGGCCTATATTCAGTGCTTAGAAAGTGTTAGCCCTCCCCTTTCTTACCTCCCAGTCCCCAGAAGTCTTCCCAGACCCTGGACCCCCTGCCCCTGGGCTTCCCAGACTCCCATTTCCCACTGCACCCAGCAGCCCTGTCCCAGATGCCTTGCTCTTTGCTGTCTTGTCACTTGCCTGTCTCCCTGCCAAGCTCTGTGCTCCTCAAAGACAGACCTGCCTTCTCATCTCTCTCCTCCAGCCCAGCACAGCCTGGGAGGGCGGAGGCTCCAGAAGGTTCTCCAGGATATGAGCTCTGCTCACGGGTCTGAGCGGAGGCTCTGTGGGGCTGCTCCGGGTCATTCTTTCTGTCTTGCTGCTCTGTCTTCCACTCCACCCCTTTGTTCAGTCACTCCTTCCTTCCACAGAGGTTCACCTAGCATCTCTGAGGTGCCGGGGAGCAGAGAAGAGGAGAAAGAACTCCTGGGGAAGAGAGAGACGGCCCTGTAAACAGACTATCCCCCTTCAGTGGGCCGTGGGAGGCAGCAGGGGGGTCCGACCCCACTGGGGGTCAGGGAGGAGCTCCCCAGGGAGAGCCCAGGACAGGCTGAGAACCCAGTCTCAGAGCTGAAGGGAACTCGGAGGCTGTGCCCTGTGACCGTCTAGGAGGCAGGGGAGGGACCTAAGAACCAGTGACGTGCAGTGACCAGGGTGTGGGTCTTGTGCCTTCCTGTCCAGGGCTGTGTCCCATCGGCCAAGACACAGTCTGTCAGAGATGCTGGCAGGAGAGATATGGAGTTCAAAGAGCTGCTTGCAGAGGCCTCCGGATGGGGGGGGGGTGTCTCTGACCCACTGTCTAACCGTGTCCTCCTGAGAATCCACTTTCATATTTAGACCGCTATAGGGTCTACATAACATCTAAATATCTAAATACCTTCACTTTCAAAAAGAACTCACGGGAAGCCTGATTCCTCCACCTCCATTTTTGTTTCTCAAGATGGCTTTGGCTATTCGAGGTCTTTTGTGTTTCCATACAAATTGTAAAACTTTTTGTTCTAGTTCTGTGAAAAATGCCATTGGTAATTTGATAGGGATTGCATTGAATCTGTAGATTGCTTTAGGTAGTAGAGTCATTTTCACAATGTTGATTCTTCCAATCCAAGAACATGGTATATCTCGCCATCTCTTTGTGTTGCCTTGCTTTCTTGCATTGGTATCTTCTAGTTTTCCACGTACAGGTCTTTTGCCTCCTTAGGTAGGTTTATTCCTAGGTATTTTATTCTTTTTGTTGCTGTGGTAAATGGGAGTGTTTCCTTAATTTCTCTTTCAGATTTTTCATTGTTAGTGTATAGGAATGCCAGAGATTTCTGTGCATTAATTTTGTATCCTGCAACTTTACTAAATTCATTATGAGCTCTAGTAGTTTTCTGGTGGCATCTTTAGGATTCTCTATGTATAGTATCATGACATCAGCAAACAGTGATAGTTTTACTTCTTCTTTTCCAACTTGTATTCCTTTTATTTCTTTTTCTTCTCTGATTGCCATGGCTAGGACTTCCAAAACTATGTTGAATAACAGTGGTGACAGTGGGCAACCTTGTCTTGTTCCTGATCTTAAAGGAAATGCTTTCAGTTTTTCACCATTGAGAATGATGTTTGTTGTGCATTTGTCGTATATGGCCTTTGTTATGTTGAGGTATATTCCCTCAATACCTACCTTCTGGAGAGTATTTTATCATAAAATGGTGTTGAATTTTGTCGAAAGCTTTTTCTACATCTAAAAATTGGTACAGACGATCTTATTTACAAAGCAGAAATAGAGACACAGATGTAGAGAACAAACGTATGAATACCAAGGGGGAAGGGGGAGTGGGATGAATTGGGAGATTGGGAATGACATATACAGACTATTGATACTATGTATAAAATAGATAACTAATGAGGACCTTCTGTATAGTAGAGGGAACTCTACTCAATGCTCTTTGGTGACCTAAATGAGAAGGAAATTCAAAAAAGAGGTGATATATGTATACATATAGCTGATTCACTTTGCTGTACGGTATAAACTAACACAATATTGTAAAGCAACTATACTCCACTAAAAATTAAAAAAAAAATTCACAGTCTGAGAAATAAACTTCTGATAGTGTAATATTACATAGGGAAGTGAACTTGAATGAAACGTAATTTCCTGAGTTGCCAGGGATTATTGTCAGGTTCTCAATTTCCTGTCTGTTTTCCATCCACTGTGTGCTCAGTGTTGTCTCAGTCCATCCAGGTGGCTGAAATAAAATCCCACAAACTGGGGTCTTATAAACAGCATAAATTTATTTCTCACAGTTCTGGAAGTCTGAGTTCAGGGTGCCAGCATGGTTGGGTTCTGGAAGGCGGGGCATCTTCTTCTGGGTTACAGACAGCTGACTCCTTGTTGTGTCCTCACATGGCAGAAGGGAGCTCTGTGGTGTCCTTTTACGAGGCCACTAATCCCATTCATGGGGACTCCACCCTCATGACCTAAGCACTTCTCAAAGGCCCTACCTCCTAATACTGTCACATTGAGCATTAGGATCTCAACATATGAAATTTGGGGGGACACAAATGTTCAGACCATAGCAAGTGGCTTAGAGGCTGCATGGCTTCCTCTAGGTATTTCCCACCTCTTGTTTCTGGATGGAACTTTAAAGTTTTCAAAGTATTTCCTTGTGTGTTCTGTCTATCTGTGTCCTCCTGAGAATCCACTTTCATATTTAGACCGCTATAGGGTCTACATAACATCTAAATATCTAAATACCTTCACTTTCAAAAAGAACTCACGGGAAGCCTGATTCCTCCACCTCCATTTTTGTTTCTCAAGATGGCTTTGGCTATTCGAGGTCTTTTGTGTTTCCATACAAATTGTAAAACTTTTTGTTCTAGTTCTGTGAAAAATGCCATTGGTAATTTGATAGGGATTGCATTGAATCTGTAGATTGCTTTAGGTAGTAGAGTCATTTTCACAATGTTGATTCTTCCAATCCAAGAACATGGTATATCTCGCCATCTCTTTGTGTTGCCTTGCTTTCTTGCATTGGTATCTTCTAGTTTTCCACGTACAGGTCTTTTGCCTCCTTAGGTAGGTTTATTCCTAGGTATTTTATTCTTTTTGTTGCTGTGGTAAATGGGAGTGTTTCCTTAATTTCTCTTTCAGATTTTTCATTGTTAGTGTATAGGAATGCCAGAGATTTCTGTGCATTAATTTTGTATCCTGCAACTTTACTAAATTCATTATGAGCTCTAGTAGTTTTCTGGTGGCATCTTTAGGATTCTCTATGTATAGTATCATGACATCAGCAAACAGTGATAGTTTTACTTCTTCTTTTCCAACTTGTATTCCTTTTATTTCTTTTTCTTCTCTGATTGCCATGGCTAGGACTTCCAAAACTATGTTGAATAACAGTGGTGACAGTGGGCAACCTTGTCTTGTTCCTGATCTTAAAGGAAATGCTTTCAGTTTTTCACCATTGAGAATGATGTTTGTTGTGCATTTGTCGTATATGGCCTTTGTTATGTTGAGGTATATTCCCTCAATACCTACCTTCTGGAGAGTATTTTATCATAAAATGGTGTTGAATTTTGTCGAAAGCTTTTTCTACATCTAAAAATTGGTACAGACGATCTTATTTACAAAGCAGAAATAGAGACACAGATGTAGAGAACAAACGTATGAATACCAAGGGGGAAGGGGGAGTGGGATGAATTGGGAGATTGGGAATGACATATACAGACTATTGATACTATGTATAAAATAGATAACTAATGAGGACCTTCTGTATAGTAGAGGGAACTCTACTCAATGCTCTTTGGTGACCTAAATGAGAAGGAAATTCAAAAAAGAGGTGATATATGTATACATATAGCTGATTCACTTTGCTGTACGGTATAAACTAACACAATATTGTAAAGCAACTATACTCCACTAAAAATTAAAAAAAAAATTCACAGTCTGAGAAATAAACTTCTGATAGTGTAATATTACATAGGGAAGTGAACTTGAATGAAACGTAATTTCCTGAGTTGCCAGGGATTATTGTCAGGTTCTCAATTTCCTGTCTGTTTTCCATCCACTGTGTGCTCAGTGTTGTCTCAGTCCATCCAGGTGGCTGAAATAAAATCCCACAAACTGGGGTCTTATAAACAGCATAAATTTATTTCTCACAGTTCTGGAAGTCTGAGTTCAGGGTGCCAGCATGGTTGGGTTCTGGAAGGCGGGGCATCTTCTTCTGGGTTACAGACAGCTGACTCCTTGTTGTGTCCTCACATGGCAGAAGGGAGCTCTGTGGTGTCCTTTTACGAGGCCACTAATCCCATTCATGGGGACTCCACCCTCATGACCTAAGCACTTCTCAAAGGCCCTACCTCCTAATACTGTCACATTGAGCATTAGGATCTCAACATATGAAATTTGGGGGGACACAAATGTTCAGACCATAGCAAGTGGCTTAGAGGCTGCATGGCTTCCTCTAGGTATTTCCCACCTCTTGTTTCTGGATGGAACTTTAAAGTTTTCAAAGTATTTCCTTGTGTGTGCTCTTGTTTGAGTCTCCTGACAACCATACCAGGGATAAAGAAGAGGATAGCATTTTACAGATCAGGAAACTGAAGTTTTTATGCATCTGCTCAAGGTCACAGAGCTGGGGTGAAGGGCAGAGGGTGGCTTTACTCCTACCTCCCTGCTTCCCGTGGGATGGAAAGAACACCGCATATACCTCCATATTACCCCAGATTCCACCTGCTGGTGCCTGGACATCAACCCAGAGGTGCCCCCACAGTAAAATCCAAAAATTAAGTTCAGAGATCCAAAATATGAACTGGGAAAACTTGGGGGCTTATCTTCAGAGTGAATGTAAAGAAACAAAATCATTAAGCTATTGTTTGGTTCTGTTGCCTTCATAACAGTTTTAGGGACCACTTTAGGAAGAAGCGTGCTATGGGTGCTTTGTGGGACACTTGAAATAGCTGTTGCTCCTGAGAGGAAAGAGGTTAAACATGTATTGAGTGTCTATTCTGTGTCAGGCTAGAAACTTTCCAGATAGTGCCTGAAAACCCAGGATAATATAATATCCTTAAAAATATGCCCAGTGCCTAACCAAGCCTGGCATAGTAGCTACTAAGAAACATTTTAAATAACGATTTCTTCCCCCTGCTTCTAAAAATTGATATATGTTTGTTTCAGTACGTTTGGAAAATACAAAAAATAAAGAAACAAAAACGCATGGAATCCCACCATTAGGAGATGTTCACTTTCAACATTTTGACGTTCATCGGATGCAGCCAGACTTTTTTCAACTTGAGATCATATCGTGTATGATATTTACTAGTATCTCCCATTCAACCTTGCACTGTCTTCATATTATTTTATCAGGGCAGGAGAGTGTGTTGGCTAAGATTGTGGATTCTGGAGCTAGCCTCTCAGACCACTTACTAGCTGTGGGTAAATTGACTTAATCCCTCTGTGCCTCCGTTGCCTCAAATGAAAAGCAGTAAGCATAGCACCTGTCATATATTTGTAGGAGGAGCTGAACCAAATATGTAAAGTGCTTAAAACAGGGATTGGCATACAGGTCCTCACTAGATGTTGGATAGTATTATTATTTGGGGTAAAATTATTTAAGCCCCACATTCTACTAAACTTATGCTGGGCATCTTTCAAGGCCTTTTCACACATGTTGCTACATTTAATTTGTGTAATGATGCCAAGAAATCGGTATTGTCTCCCATTTTGCAGATGTTGAAACTGAGACTTGGAGCAGACAAGTCACTGTCCAAGTCATACAGCAATTGGCACAGGTGAGATTCCAACTGCTTTGGGTCCAATAAGGACTCTCAAGCCCCTGGTCTGTTCTCGGACCGCCCCGTGCCCGGTCTTAGCTCTGAGCAAACCAGATTGGTGCAATAGATGCTATTATTGATTTGGCTGGCATTGGTTATTGCTGCTTCCTGGGGTGGGGTGTGTGGAAAGGGAGACCTTTTCAGTCCGTATGTAACCCACGCCCCACCCCATATTATTTCAAGCCAGCAGCCACCTCTTCTGCAGTTTTCTTAAGCAGCTGGACTGGGGTTCCCCCTGAGCGCCATCCCCTTACCCATTGCCTGGCAGATGCCCAGCACTCCATAAATGTGCACACAATTGAGCTGAAAGCAAGTCTTAAAAATAAACATTGGTGAACAGGAGGTTCTTGGGATTGAAACCAAAACATAAGAAGGACAAAGGGAAATGGGGTCTTTAGTTTGGAGAAGACTTGGAGGACATTCATCCTCAAGGAGCTGTGGGTGGAAGAAGGTCTCATGGTGAATTGGGGAAAGTCTAGGTCTGGGGTCAGGACACCCTGGGTCCCAAGCCCTAGGTGACCTTGAGTGTGTCCTTATTCCCCTCAGCCTCATCTGTAAGAGGGGGGTGGTGCTGTCCATCTCATGATGCTGCTGTGAGGATCCCATGAGGGCATGTGCTAAGAGTGGTTGTATGTGCTAGGCATGTGTTTAGACTTTAAGAGCAGAGTTCTGGTCTACTGTGTTCTAGAAATTGGTATCCTTAATTTCTAGAAGAGTATTGGGCACCCAGCAGGTGTGGTGCGTGTTATTGTGTAAATGAATACTCAGTAGACAAATGTGAGTTCTTCCTTCCGTGTCATTCTATACCGGCCCCAGAGGGAAGTTACCAGGAGGTGGGGAGGGAATGGGGGGTTGCCGGGGGGGGCGGGGGGAGAATTTCAGGATGAGAGAGAAGTGGTGTGGTCAGTGGCAAAGGATGTAGGAATTGGGGCCTGTGAACAGGAGGTTCTTGGGATTGAAACCAAAACATAAGAAGGACAAAGGGAAATGGGGTCTTTAGTTTGGAGAAGACTTGGAGGACATTCATCCTCAAGGAGCTGTGGGTGGAAGAAGGTCTCATGGTGAATTGGGGAAAGTCTAGGTCTGGGGTCAGGACACCCTGGGTCCCAAGCCCTAGGTGACCTTGAGTGTGTCCTTATTCCCCTCAGCCTCATCTGTAAGAGGGGGGTGGTGCTGTCCATCTCATGATGCTGCTGTGAGGATCCCATGAGGGCATGTGCTAAGAGTGGTTGTATGTGCTAGGCATGTGTTTAGACTTTAAGAGCAGAGTTCTGGTCTACTGTGTTCTAGAAATTGGTATCCTTAATTTCTAGAAGAGTATTGGGCACCCAGCAGGTGTGGTGCGTGTTATTGTGTAAATGAATACTCAGTAGACAAATGTGAGTTCTTCCTTCCGTGTCATTCTATACCGGCCCCAGAGGGAAGTTACCAGGAGGTGGGGAGGGAATGGGGGGTTGCCGGGTGGGGCGGGGGGAGAATTTCAGGATGAGAGAGAAGTGGTGTGGTCAGTGGCAAAGGATGTAGGAATTGGGGCCAGCGTACCAGAGTTCCGGTTCCTACTCCACTACCTGCTTGCTCTGCAGCCTTATGCAAATTGCCTCATCTCTTGGGGTCTCAGTCTCCTCGTTAGCAATGAGAGTCCTTAACTCATAGCATTGTTGTAAGAACATAAGAGCTTTAAGCTTGTAAAACACTTAGAGCCCGGCACAGAGGAAGCACCCAGTTAACATAAATCATCATCGTCATCAGAACACTTTATATAATTGGCAGAAGGAAGGCTCATTAGTCAGGTATTGTTGAGTAATAAACCACTACCAAAGCTTACTGATTAAAACCATTACTGTTTCATTTGTTCACCTATATTGGTGAGGAGTTTGGATTGGCTTGACAGGTAGTTTTTTTGCTTATCTCACCTGGGTCATTCATGTGGCCATGCTCATCTGACAGTTCGATTGGGGTTGGGTAGTCTAAGATGGCCTCAAACCTGGTGATTGGCTCCAGCCAGCAGTCAGCTGTTCTGTTCAGGTAGGATGCTCATCTCTGCTCCATGAGGCTTCTCATCCTCCAGGAGGCTAGCTCAAGCTTCTGCACCTGGTGGTCCCAAGGCAGCGTTCCAAAAGAGAGAGAGCAGGTGCTTTAAGAGCTTCAGAGGCCCGGGCTCAGAAAACCCACAACGGTCACTTCTGCCCCTCTCTATTGCTCCAACCATGTGACAAGGCAGGGGAATCACATTACAAATGCATATGCACACAGAGGAGGGAGGGATTCTTTTGACCAGCTTTGCAAACAGTCCTCCACAGAAGCAGCTAACATTTTTGAGGCCAGGTGCATTGGCTTCCATAGCCATTATCCACACAGGAAAATTAGCTTCAAGGACTTCACTATACCAGGAACATTCCAGCCACGTCTGCAGACCCCTTAAAATGACTGAGATGTTGGGATCCAGGCTGCAGACTAGGAGCTGGGAGGAGGGCACTAAGGCTTTTTCTGTCACTGAGAAATGCAGGATTTGAATAAAATGCGGAATAACCAACTGAGTTACAGAGGAGAGGTAAGATTTCTTTTGAGGGGTCAGATGGCAAAGTCATGTTGATTTTGTTGATGAGAAACATGTTAATATCAGCAGAGGTGTGTAGTTCTCCCTAGGTACTAAGGAAGAGAGAGGTGCATGGTTTTTGAGGGGCCTGAATTGACCGGGGGAATAGAATGACCTAGCCACAATCTGTCTTGCAGGAGCTCTTGGTGAGGTCACTTTCCGATGTCCTGGACACATAGCTCAGGGCACTTTGGACACAGCACTTCTTCCACAAGCTCATTGCTCCTGCCTCTGGACTTCTGAAGCCAGCAAGTTCGGGGTTAAAAAATGAGCTGCAGTCCTGGATAGGATGGAGTTGTTAGCAGACAACCACTCCTGCCAAGAACAATGAGAAAGTCTGTTTTATATAAAATATAAAAGTTATCCGTTTAAATCCTCAGGGAGCCGCTGAAACAGTGAGAACTAGAGGGAGCCAGGTTCTGGAGAGGGGAGAACCGTGGAGGGCCAGCTGCTGCTTTTTCTCTGGGGTCTTTTGCTACCTGGGGGCAAGGCCATGAGCCCAGGCCTGGTACGGTGGATGCTGCTGCTAGGTACAGAGAGATGCCCACTCATGGGGCCAGATAGACAGAATTAGAGATGGGGGTAGGGGAGTCAAATACCCGGTTCATTTTCTCCTCCAGACATTTGCCAGATTCTAAAGCTGTGCAGGGTGAGGAGTAGATAAACCAATAAGAAAGCCTTTGAACAATAGAGCAGAGTTTTCCATAGTCTGGACGCTCAGAAGAAAAGGATCCCCATTCAGGCTTTGCCAGGGAAAGGACCCATTGAGCATGCTGCTGGGCTGCTGTAGGTATTTGAGCTTGTGGCTCCCTTGCAGCCATAGGGGAGCTTCCAGCAGGGGGATGACTTTGTGTGTTTGGGGAGACCATTTTGGACCCAGTGTGGAGAAAAGATTGGAGGGGAGAGAACAGTGGAGACAGGATGGTGTGAGGATGCTGCCTGGCTGTGGACGATGGCTGAGGGGCTGCGTGATGACTGATTTGGTCTATTTCTTTCATGAATCAATGAAGCAGATAAACATGAATGGGCCGTCTGTCTCAACAGCCAACTTGGGAAGATTAAGGTGAAGCCAAGCCGAGAGAGGCGTCATTTGTCTTAAATGATAAGAAAGAGAAGAAAACTGACATTATATCGTGAAAGGGATTTGACAGGTTTTTACAGTGAGAAAGAAGAATTTGTCTTGATCCGTGTGATATTTAGCAGTAGTGAAACTGGGGATAATCTAAATTAAGCTTAAAAAATAAAGCAGTTATCTGAGACTTGGGGATGAATCGGTTCAAGTATCCCATCTGAGGAAACTGAAGCCCAGGGAGAAAAATGGCTTCCTTAGGGGACCCAGTAAATGGATTACAAAACCCCCCTAATATCTTTTTTACTTGTGGGGACTTGCTCTATTTCCAAGATTATGATTACTTCTTGCAAATGTTCCACGTGTGTTTGAAAATGAAATGTATTGGGTTATTACTTTCAGACTCCTATATATATCATTGTATCAAGCTTGTTAACTGTGTTCTTCAAATGTGATTTGTCCTGACTGGTGCTTTTGTATGCTTGATCTGTCAAGGTCTGAGGAAGATGTGTTTAAACATCCAACTATTGTGTAGATTTAGCAATTTCTCTTTCTAATTTTCTTAAGTTTTGCTTTGCGTATTTTGAGGCTATATTATTCAATGCATTTAAGTCTGATATTTTTCTAGCATGCTATCAATCTTTGTTTTACAGTTAGGTAGTGACTCTCCTTATCCTTAATAACATTTTGTGTTTTCAGGTCTATTTTGTTTAATGTTAAAGAGCTATATTGAGTTTCTTTTGGTGGTTAGTATTTACTTGGTACAACTTTTCCTATTCTTTTAAAAGTCAATCTTTCTCTGTCCATATATTTTAGGTGTGTCTCTGGTAACAGCATGTAGCTTTATTTTAGAAATCCAATGGATGATCCCTGATCTCTAATGGAGAGTTTAGTCCATTTATAATTATTATAACAACTGATATATACATTTGATTTCCATCATCTTGTTTTGTGCCTATTAGTTACCCTGTCTTTGCTATGATTCTTATTTTTCTCCTTTCTTGCTTTCTGTAAAGCTGATTGTTTTCTTTATTTCACATTTTACCCCAGGTATACATTATATTTCTACTCTTTTAGTGACTACTCTTTAATGTTTCAATGTGCATCCTTGGATTAATATCTCTATCTTCCACCTGTACACAGGATCTTAGAAGACTTTAATTATGATATATCTTTTTGCATCTTTCATATTGTCCAATAATATACTTCCACTCTGTTTTTATACATCTCAAATTAGTCATTATTAGTTTATATAGTCATTACTTATTTAGATTTACCAATTTCTTTGCCTACCATTCCTTCTTGTATTTTATGTTTTCCTTTTAGGTTCAGTTTAGTTCTCCCAGGAACCTGTTGATTGTTAGAAATTTATCAGCAAGGCACCTTAGCAGTTAGCCTTCTCAGTTTTTGCCTGAAAATGTCTTTATTTTGTTTTCACTATTGAGTGATCATTTAGCTGGATATAGAATTCTAGATCCTCAGTTATTTCTTCTTGGTAATATGACGATGTTATTCCATTGTCTTCTGGCTTCTGTCAAAACACCTGCTATTGGTGTAATTGCTGTATATTTTTAGGTAATCTGTCACTTTCTCTCCGGTTGCTTTTAGGATCTTCTCTTTCTCTTGGGATTATAAAGTTCTGCTGTAAGACATATTTATTTTTATTTATCCCACTTGGAACATAATTTTTGAATCTGAGAATTTATATCTTTCAGTATTTCTGTAAAATTCTGTCATTATATATTTGACTATTACCCTCCTTCCTTTTTCCTTTCTTTCCTTCTGGAACTCATATTAGTATTGTTGGACTACCTTATTTTTCCTCAGCTCATAACCTCTCTTTCATGTTTTCTAAGTCTATCTCTCTAAGTAACATTCTAGTTAATTTCCTCAGATGAATCTTCAAGGTTGCTGTATTTTTCTGCAGCAGGAAGTCTCTGTATTCAGACTACTGGGGTTCAAATTTAGACCCTGTGATCTTTCTGTACGTCAGTGTTATCATCTTTAAAGTGGAAGTTACAATAACACCTAACTACCTAAAATTATTTTGCGGTTAAATGAGTCAATATATTAAAAAAAACTCTTAGAGCAGTGCCTGACCCATAATAAGTGCTATATAAAAGTTAGACGTTATTTTTAGGATCTACTTTATGGTCTGTATCCAATAGTTCTACTATTTGATGTTCTTGGGGAACTTAACTCTGCTGATTATGTCTTAGGTCTCCATTCATGAAAAACTTGCTTTCTTGGGTGTTCTGTAATCTTGATCTGGGGGGCTTTACTGGTGTGAGTCCTGTGTGTCTCAGCTTCAGCCATAACAGTATTATAGGCTCAACGATATCAGGGGTATTACTGGCCCAGGAATTTCTGGAATATCACTGGCCTGTGGGTGTTAGGAATATTAGGAGAATAATAACCAGAGTTTCACTGGCTCAGAAAACCTTTTCCTGTTTATTTACTCACTGGAGATTTATGGGCCATTTCGCTGGTATGAGTTCAGCCCCACATTCCCATGAGATACAGGCCTGTGGTCACATGTTCTCAAGGGAGATATATTTTCCTCACCTAGAGCTCTGGCTGAGAAAGACAAGCATTCCTGTGATCTTTTGTGCTAAAGGTAGAATTTCTCCATCTGATCTATTCTTTTGCTGAGGGACCATTCCTTCAAGGGTCCTAGCTTATGTGGTGGTCTCAGTTCCAGGGTCATGACTGTCTCTGCATAAGTGTTAAATCCCATTCCCCTAATTTACAGAGAACAGCACAGCCTTCCCAGGGCAGCATCTATCAGGTAGATTTCCGGGCCTGTGAGTACAACCCTTCATGTAGAAGATGCCTTAAGTGCTTTATCCAGCAGGAAGTTATCCCATCTGCCATACTGGGGGAGACCAAAGTCTTCCTTGGTCTGCTTCACAACTTCACAACCTCACACCTTGCACGGAGCCCAGATCAAGCTTGGATTCAAGAAATATTTGTCGAATGGACAGACTGGATGACTGGACACCTAAGAGCCCAGGCCTTGGTCCAGTTCAGAGCCTTGGCCACCACTTGGAACTACATCTCCATCTGCTCAGGAGTCTGGTCCTAAGCACAGGAGACCATGCCTGGAAGGAGGACAGCAGGAACTTAATTGGAGGGTATGATATTCTTCCTGAGGTCAGTTAACAAATGTTTCTTGTTCAGCCTGATGCTCCCTATACCCCGAGCACAGCAGTAACTAAGGTAGCCATTGCCTTACAAGACAGTGAATGCGTGTCCCGCTGGGCACTCAGAGGTCAGAGTACACATGATCACCTGGGGGTCTTGTCAACAAGCAGTCAAGGCCATAGGTATGGGTCTGATTCTGCGTTTCCAGCAAGTTCCAGTGATCACAAATTGATCCTGTGGAAACATGACAGCAAAACTCCAGTCAATGCTGGCAATGCAGAGAAGACGTGAGCTCAGGCCTCAGGGTTAAACAAACGGGTCGAATTCGAATCCCGTGTGGCTCTTTCCCCCCATTCCAGATTGTTTCTCACCTCCGTGAGCCTTGGCTCCCTCTTCCGCAAAACGCTTTCCTCATAGAGCTGCTGGGTGGAAAAAAATAACAACCTTTAATAACAGCAGTCATGAGTCTAGAGCTTCTCTGTGCCAAGCACTGCTTTCAGCATTCATGTGTATTAACTCAGACATCACAGCAGTCATATACGTACACAATTACTAACCCTGTGTTAACAGCTGGGAAAATGAGGCACAGCACTGTCACCCAGGGGCACAGCTCTGGTCATCCAGGCAGAAAGTGGGGAGCTAGATCTGAACCTAGGTGGTCTAGGTCCAAATGCAGGCTATTAAGCCGACAGTGTGCTGCCTCCCAGGCTATGAGAAGATGCTTGGCATGGTCTTTGGCCCATAAACATGGTTACACGACAGTGGCCATTAGCATTATTATTATAAATGTATTCTTGTTATTACTACCACTATTATTGTTATTGTTATTATTTACAAGTAAATCCTGTCCCCAGGCCCTAGGATCTCATGGCCCGGGACCCGCAGATCCACATAGGGAAGGAATGCTTGCTTCTCCCAGCCTGGCTGCAGAAGTGACATATGAGAGGAGGATGAGTTTAGAATTTGGGAGGTTGGGTGGCTGAGCCGTGGCAGGTGATTTGAAGCTAAGGCATGGGCAAGGCGTGTGCCAGCGATCGGTGTGGCTGGCATAAGCATTCACAGAACAGCAGCAGGACACAGAGCAAAGGCTGATTGGACCAGATCTCAGAGGGCACTGGAGGCCAGACAGGGAAGAGAGGAATTCTCCTGTAGGAAATGAAGAGCTGAGAAAGTTCTTGTGTAGGGGAGTGGCAAATGATTTTTTTTTTTTAAAGTTCAATTCTGTGTTGCGTTTTCCCATAAAAGGAAACTTGCTGAAAATTTTGAATTGATGATAGTTGGACAGAAAGATAATAAAGACAGTGGTGGAGTGGAAAGGATCAATACGTTTGAATGATGCCTGATTTTTAAGAATAGCAGCTGACACTTCCTGTGCGCTCACTAGGTGCCAGGCTCTCATTACTATTTAGTCTTTTAATCTTCACAGCCACCCTGTGGAGTCCTGCGCTTTATTTAATTAAAAAAATTTGGGGGGGCTCCCCTGGTGGTGCAGTGGTTGAGAGTCCGCCTGCCGATGCAGGGGACGTGGGTTCGTGCCCCGGTCGGGAGGATCCCACATGCCGCGGAGCGGCTGTGCCCGTGAGCCATGGCCGCTGAGCCTGCGCATCCGGAGCCTGTGCTCCGCAACGGGAGAGGCCACAACAGTGAGAGGCCCGCGTACCGCAAAAAAAAAAAAAATTTAATTGACGTATAGTTGATTTACAATGTTGTGTTAATTACTGCTATACAGCAAAGTGATTCAGTTGAACATATATATACATTTTTTAAATATTCTTTTCCACTATGGTTTATCATAGGATACTTAATATAGTTCTCTGTGCTATACAGTAGGCCTTGTTGTTTATCCATTCCATATATAAAAGTTTACATGTGCTAACCCAAACCTCCCACTCCATCCCTCTCTTAACCGCCTCCCCCTTAGCAACCACCAGTCTGTTCTCTACGTCCCTGAGTCTGTTTCTGTTTCATAGATAGGTTCTTTTGTGTCATATTTTAGATTCCACATATAAGTGATATCATATGGTATTTGTCTCTCTGACTCACTTCACTTAGTATGATAATCTTTAGATCCATCCATGTTGCTGCAAGTGGCATTATTTCATGCTTTTCTTATGGCTGAGTAGTATTCCATTGTATACATGTACCACATCTTCTTTATCCATTCCGCTGTTGATGGACATTTAGGCTGTTTCCATGTCTTGGCTGTTGCAAAGAGTGCTGCTATGAACATAGGGGGTGCATGTATCTTTTGAATTATAGTTTTGTCTGGATATATGCCCAGGAATGCGATTGCTGGATCATATGGCCACTCTGTTTTTAGTTTTCTGAGGAACTTCCATACTGTTCTCCATAGTGGCTGCACCAACTTACATTCCGATCAACAGGGTAGGAGGGTGCCTTTTTCGCCACACCCTCTCCAGCATTTGCCATGTGTAGACTTTTGTTTGATTATCCCTTCTTACAGATGAGGAAACTGAGGCATGGAGCGGTTAAGTGGTGGCTCAGGTGGTGAGTGGCTGGTCCTGGAGTCCGCTTTCAACCCGTATACCACCTGACCTCTCCAGTTTTTTTGTTTTTGTTTTTGCTTTTTTGCGGTATGCGGGCCTCTCACTGTTGTGGCCTCTCCCGATGCGGAGCACAGGCTCCGGACACGCAGGCTCAGCGAGCAAGGCTCACGGGCCCAGCCGCTCCGTGGCATGTGGGATTCTCCCGGACCGGGGCACGAACCCGTGTCCCCTGCATCCACAGGCGGACTCCCAACCACTGCGCCACCAGGGAAGCCCCCTCTCCAGTTTTAAAAGAAAGA
>NW_020172818.1:12645288-12653976 GCF_003031525.2 Neophocaena asiaeorientalis asiaeorientalis | reverse complement strand
GCCTGCGCGTCCGGAGCCTGTGCTCCGCAACGGGAGAGGCCACAACAGTGAGAGGCCCACGTACCACACACAAAAAAGTAATAATAAAATAAAATAAAATAAAATCTTTAAAAAAAATTAAAAAAAAAAAAGAAAGAGGGGAAGGCAGGCCTCTTCCCTGTCCTCCTCTGCTCCCCCTTTCTCTCCCCTCTCCTTCTCCTCTGACCTCCTCCTCCCACCCTCCCCACTGCAGCCACATCGCCAGGATCCAGTGCTTTGGCTTTTCTCTGTCCTGAAGGGGGCTGACCTCCATGCCTCCCAGGGCTGCCTGAGCACCAGCCTCAAGAATGGGTCCTCCCTGTGGGCCCAGGCCAAAGAGGACCTTGCTGCTGCCCCGGCCTGTTTCCCACAAGCGACTAAGCACTGCAGGGAGGAGCCACCATAGGACAGGACGAAAACAGCCCCTGCCTCAGACAGCCCTCTACCCCCTTCTTTCCTGCAGCAGACATTTAGCAAGTCCGGGCTGGCCGAGTGCTGGTGTTGGGGACACAGCGTTGAGCGAGACAGCGCCAGCCCTCAGGGACTCTGGTCACATGAGCAAGTAATTGGAGTGTAGCCTGATGTGATGGATGCTCATCGGGAGAGCAGAGGTCAGGGAGGTTCCCGCCCGCGACAGATGGAGGATATGGGGGTGGGAATAGGAGGAGGTAGGCAGGAACTGCCATTCAAAGAGGCTGGAGAAGTAGAAAAAGCCCCAGTCACAAAGTTCTGGGAATGGTAGCCTCGGGAATTTGGATCTCCTCCCAGAATCAGTAGGGAGCCATCCGGAGTTTTTCAGTGGGGCAGTAACAGCATATATTTGTATTCTGCGAAGTGAATTTTAAAGAACACTTTTAAAAAGCGTTTTCATGTGCCTCACTGCATCGGATCCTTCCTCCGCCCTCTGTGAGAGAGGAGGGCAGGTCCGACAATCTCCATTTTACAGATGGGAAAGCTGAGCAGCAGAAGGACTGATGGTCTCAAGAACGTGCTGGGTTGCTTACAATCCATGCAGCAAACCCGAGCTCTTCTCACCCCAGTGTTCCTCCAGATCCCTGGTTTGTGGGGCAGCTCTTCTAAAAGGAAACTTATCTACAAAAGCTGAAGGGCAGAGATGGTAGCATTTAACAATAATGATAATGATATGTGTGCCATTTATTGAGTGCCCTGCTTTATGCCAGGAGGAGCTGGGTTGCGTGTCATCATTAATGCATCATCCATACCAATCTATGAACTAGTGATATTCTCATCTTGCAGCAAAGGAAACTGAGGTTCCAAAGAGTTACTCTCTATCTGGTGGCAGATCTGGGAGTTAAACGCCGCTCTTCGATGGTTGGATTCTCTAAAGGAGCCCAGCTTCACTGCTCATGCGGGGGCTCCATAAATGGACCAAGGACGGAAAGTGCTAGAGTGAAAATGATACCCTCTCTGCTCTACGGGGCGTTCAGTCAAGTCCTGTGGTCATGGTCCACGTGCCTGTGTAGACAGGTGGCCACTGGGCTAATTCCTGTTACTAAGTTACAGCTGCCGTCCTGACCAGGAGGATGGGCCGAAATCCAAATATTGTGCAGAAATGAGGCCCCATAAAAAGGCAGGTGTTAGAAGGAGCTGAGTGTTTGGGAGTCATGTGGCAACTCTCTCTAAATTCACTGAGTGAACATATAGTCACATGACTTCTGATCTAGCTTTCTGTATGGCTTTGCACAATTGGACTTCCCAGCCTCAGTCTCCTTTCCTCTAGGCGCTCTGTAAATTTTCTTGAATAAATGAATAGAGGGAGGAAATGACATCGAAGACAAGGACAACACAGGGTGGTGAATTCTGTGTTAAAGCCCAAAGGAAGAGGCCTGGTCCGGCCAGGGGATGAGTGGGTGGATGGGGGGAGCAGGCATGCCTAATCGGAGAAGACTTCCTGGAGGAGGTGGATACGAGGAATCCTCCTGCTGAGAAAGTGGAGCAGGGTCATCTTAGGAGCAGGGGAGGCCTTCTGTGTTAGGATGGAGAGAATAAGGGCAAAGCCAGAGCATGGTGTTTGGAGAGTAGACTCAGGGTCAAAATGGGCAGGTTTTTAGTTCTGCTTGGCCTCTTAAGAACTGCAGGGTAAATAGCTCTTTGTTCCTAAGTCTTTTTTCTCCTCCATGAAGTGAGAATCCTGGTCAATTATTCTATCTCTCCATTGGGAGATTAACAGTGGAAAATCTTCACCAACGTGAGGGTGTGTTCCTCTAGGCAGGAGACCAAATATGCCTCCTCCTGGAAACCCTCTTAGAGCCGCTTCTGTTTTTCTCCTTCCTTTGCCCTGGCTACAAACCACCGAGGTCATGGGAACACACCAGCCAAGTGCCTGGATGGTGAGGCCCTGGGGGTTCATTGTGGGGTGTTACCAGCTCAGTCCCAGACTCTGGGAATGTCTTTTCAGCTGGGCCTGACAGAGACGGATTCCAGTGACCTGTGAAATCCCGGGCACCGTGCTTTCATCCTAGTCTCCTTGGAACAGACCCAGGAGAACAGATCTCACTTCATTGCAAGGATGCCAGTCGGGCTGAACTGTTTGCTCACTAAGCACGAGGCATTGATGCCATCCTGCCCAGGGCAGTCCCCCATCCCCCTTTCCTTCCTTTGTCCCCTCCCCACCTCTCTCCTTAAACCTATGCGTTTCAACATTTCTTGGAGCATCTCCCAGGCCTGGACCCAGCACCATGAATGGCAGGTTTGAATCTAAACGTGGTCCCTGCCTTCAGGGGACTCACGTGCTCCCAGGGGAGATGGAAACTGGAGCTGATTGCACCCCTACTGGAAGGGTGACCCAGGCTCTGGAGGAGCGATCTGACCTCCTCAGGTGGTCTGGGCTTGGGGGGCTCCGTGCACCCCATTACAAAGCTGCCACACCTGTCCACACAGTGTGACACTGGGGACGGGCCACTCAGATACGTATGCGCTGATTAAAATGATTAAAATTGTCTATTATTTTACAGTTTATGAAACCTCAATGTTTTGCCTCTCGGGTAGCCCTATGAGGTGGTCAACTGAAAAAAAAAAAAAGCTCAGAGGAATTTGAAGATGGTTTGAGCTAACACTTGAAGCCAGAGTCAGTCTGAGATGATAGAAAGGAGAGCTCGGGATGGGACCGGGGTGTCAAGGGTTGGCCTCGTAGAGCTTTTGAGACCCTTGGCACATAGTAAACACCCAATAATGTTGGCTCTTATCACTAGTTGATATTTTCAAAGAAATGGAAGGCGCACAGAGACCATCCAATCTAAGGTCCTCACTGAAGGGGGATGAGTCTGGGGCCAGGGAGAGGCAGCGCCTTGACCAAGGACCCAAAGCAAGTCAGTGCTAGAGTGTCACAGCATTCAGAGCCCAGGTTCCCAGATTTTCAGTCCTGCACCCATCCCCCAATACAGGCAGCCTCTGCCAGGACCTAATGATATCCATACAACACCTGGTTGTCATCATGTCTGGAGGTGTCATCTGAGTCTATGAACACAGGAGCAGATGTTAAAGGTCATACACATTCATGAGGCTATAAACCTATCCTGTGAAAACTACCAGAAACTTCACTTCTCTGGTTAGTGCTCAGTAAACTTCACTGGCTGTGGGATGTCTGATATCTAAAGCTGCTTGTTGTCACAACAGCCCTTAATGATCTAGTGTCTTCAACACTTCATTACACTTTATTAGATGATAGCAGAATTAAGTAGTTGGATCAGGCACTTGAACTTTTAACTCTCTCCCAATTTTACAGTGGTGTCTCCTGATGGAGACTCTGGGTTTGGCTCAAACAGAGCTCCGGGCAGCTTCTGGCTTTTTGCTGCCACTGTATTTATTCAAGATGTGCTTAAGGGACAGAGGATTCATTTCCCTGAGTGTCTCCCTTTTATTTTTTCTGTTTATAAGAAGTAAATTGTAAATTTCCCATCTCCTTTCCTTCCATCCTTTGGCTTTCAATGCAAGTCACTGTTATTAAAATACAATTCCCATCAGAGTCAGTTCTCTTGGACTTCTCAAAAGTATGTATTTCATATTGGCATTCATGTCAAGAAAATGTAATGTTATTCCTAAAGGAGAATGCACTTGCTTTTGCAAAACAAAATGTAAATTCTAGCTACCTTGGTGTTGGGTTTGGGATAAAGGAATATTTACCCAACTTCCAATCTTTAATATAAGGCAGATATTGGCTTGAAAAAAATGTCTGCTGGCCAATGAGCCAGCAGCCTGAAAATTATTCCCACCCTTTGACTGGGTAAACCCCTTTTAGGGGATTCTCTACTTGGTTGACACACAGATATAATATGCACAATTTATCACAGAATGATTTATAACAGCCAGTCTATAGAAACAACCTCAACGTCCAACGGCAGGAAATGGTTAAGTAAATGGCAGTATATCCCATCAATGAAATATTGTCCATTTAGCCTTCCTGCGACACATATCGATACTTATTAAGTGCCTACTGTGTACCAAGGACAGGGTTAGGAGGTGGGTACACAAAGATAAAACGGCAGATTTACAGCTGTTTCCAACAGCTGCTACAAACATTATGCTTTGAGGAAATCTTATAATGCTAAGTCAGAATGCTTGTGAAATTTTATAATCTTGATTCTGTTGAAAACACACACAAATGTATTTTTTGGGAAGCTGACTAATTTTTTGTGTTTATTTCCCCAAATACCTTTGTTTTTTATCTATTTTCCCAAAAAGCACTAAGATGCACATAAAAATTATAGAGTGGGGAAAAAGAAAATTTTAAAAAGCACTTTGACGTATTAATTTGGAGGTGTCACTCTTAGGAATTGTATGTCAGAAGTCACTGCCCCTTTGGAAATGACAGGAGGTGTCCTCCATTGTAAGAACAGCTCATAGCCCCTGGGAGATGTTTTATCACTGGGAGGTGCTGGGTGTTTGTGCCTCCAGTTAATGCTATGCCCACCCCTCTTCCTCCAGAAGCTCATGGAGAATCTCGCCTTCTCCATTTTTGTCCTGGCCCCGTGGACCTGCCGGCTGCTTCCCTACAGCTCCCAGTGAGAACAAACAAAGGTACTTTATCATCGGCTCCCTGCACTCCCTGGTGACAGAACTGCTGCTGTCTCAGGTAGCTGTCCGCGCGCGTGCGTGTGTGTGTGTGTGTGTGTGTGTGTGTGTGTCTATGAAAGGGAGAGAGAGCCAGCCCACCTGCCAAAGAGCTTTGTTTATTGTTTACTGCTTTTGTCTTTGACCTTGTAAGATTAAATACTCTGCAGTTCTTATTCCTTCACTCAATGAATATGAAATGAATTAAGACACATTGTTCAGGGAAATTTTGTGAAAGATTTTTATTCCTACTTTTGACTTAATAAGCTCTATCTCAATGAAATTATCAGGTGTATTATGAACGTGTAATGTTTATAGAAGACTATAAACTTTATGTTCCTTAATATTGCAAGCTCTGTGTATTAATTTCGTTCCATATTTGCAGACCTCTCCACCTAGCTGGAACTGGGACACAGAGATGACAGTCAGGTCTCTGGTCCTGGCAGAGCTCAGGGTCCATTCAGGGACACACGGCTGAAATCAAACAATAGCGACGCTGTGTGATCAGTGCTGAGAGCCAGAGGTGGTGCCTGACCCTGGATCGGCAGTATAGTTGAGGAAGGCTTCCTGGAGGAGGCCACGTCTAAGCTGAAACACGAAGATCGGAAAAGTTACCAGGCAGAGGGCAGGCATAGAAAGCAGGAAAGTTCTAGGCAAAGGAAACAAAATGGACAAGGGCCAGAAACTAGAACAACGGCGAGGTGTTGAGTGTGGCTGCAGTGGGGCATGGTCAGTGATGGGCTGGAGAAGGCGACAGGATCTGGAGGACTCCGGCCCTTGAGGCACGGGAGGCCCAATGGTGACCCTAGACACGTGCAGCCAACTCCTCTGTTGCCACGAGACCTGCCTTTGAGGCCCTGTTACCAAGTCACCTCTGAATGACCTGTCCTTTGGCTCCAAGGCACAGCTGGCTGCAGGAGAGGCTGCACACCAGTCCTCTCCCCACCCCTGCCCCTCCTGGGTGGCTTCACAGTGCTCATGGCCATTGACCATGTGCATCGGCTCCTGGGCTGCCTTCCCCTCCACAGCTGAGATCTGAGAGGGCAGTACCGCCATGCATTTCACCTGAAATGTGGGCACACGGAAAGCGCCCGTAAAATACTTACTGAATGAATGAGTGGGTAAATGAGTGAACCTGAATGGGCGATGGAGGCACTGTGGTTCTTCTTAAGGCCCGTGAGCAGGCATCCAGGCAGGGTGGGAAACAGGGAATGAATGGTCATGGGGGTGTATGTGTGTGACATTTTCTACTTATAAATTAGTTTATTTCTTTTTTTAAATTTATTTATTTTCTCTATTTTTTTGGCTGTGTCGGGTCTTAGTGGAGGCCTGAGGGATCTTTCGTTGTGGATCTCCGGCTTCTCTCTAGTTGTGACATGCAGGTTTTCTCTCTCTAGTTGTGGTGCGCGGGCTCCAGGGCACGTGGGCTCTGTAGTTAGTGGCAGGCAGGCTCTCTCACTGAGGTGCGCGGGCTTAGTAGTTGTGGCTTGCGGGCTTAGTTGCCCTGAGCCATGTGGGATCTTAGTTCCCCGCCCAGGGATAGAACCCGCATCCCCTGCATTGGAAGTTGGATTCTTTACCGCTGGACCACCAGGGAAGTCCCTAAACTGGTTTATTTCAATCAGCATATTTAGCTCTTCCTCTGGATCAGACATGTGGTCTCCAGGTCAAAGGGTACAGGTGCTCTGCTGGGTCATCCTTTTTTTTTTTTTTTAATGGAGGTAAATAATGTAAAATTCATCTTTCTAATCATTTTAAAGTTTACAGTTCAGTGGCTTTTAGTGCATTCCCAATTTTGAACAGCCAACACCACTATCTGATTTCAGAACATTTTCATCATCCAAAAAACAAACTCCATACCCAGTAAGCAGACAATCCCCATTCCCTCCCCTCACAGTTCCTGGTAACCACTCATCTTACTGTCTCTGTGGATTTGCCTCTTCCGGACAATTCATATAAATGGAATCGTAGCATATTCGGCCTCTTGTGTCCGGCTTCTTTCACTCAGCACGTAGTTTCCAGGTCCATCCACGCTGTAGCATCAGCGCTTCATTCCTCTTCGTGGCTGAATAATAATCCACTGTGTGGATATGCCACCCTTCGCTTATCCATTCATCGGTTGATGGGCATTTGGGAGGTTCCCATTTTTTGACTCTTATGAATAGTTAAGTTACCAAATTAATACAGGCTCCTTATAAAAGTGTAAACCTGACAGAAATACACACATATGGTAAAGGGAAAGTTTCCTTGAGGCCCACATCACCACAACCACACCATCACCTTACCATCTCCCCTGTCTCCTCTTCAAGTTCTTCTCTGTATTGCTGAGAAATTTCCCTGGGCTGCCGCTCTCCCCAGCTCCCTCAGGCCCCAGCTTCCTTTGTCTCACTAGCTCCAGCTCACTTTCAACTCTTATTAGGTATTGCCACCTCTAGAAGTCATCCCTGGTTCCCGAGGAGGAGTCCGGAATTGGCCTCAGTTTCCCCAGCGCCGTCCTCATCCTAAACCCAGGTGGAGTGTCTGTCTCTCTTCAGCCTCCCTGACAAGACCACGGCTTTCTGGGGCCAAGAACACACCTCCTTGTCTCTGAGAGTGCAGAGCCCATGCTCAGAAAGTGCTTTGCTTGAGCTAAATGTTTGAGGGATATGCAGGTCGGAGGCAGGTTGCCATAGAAACCCAATTTGGGGATGCCTAGGAGAGGGACCCGTCTCTGATGCAGCCACCCTTCTGTCAATGTTTCCAGTGACAGACTGTTGCCTACGGGGTCGCTCGGCTCTTCCAGAACCTCCGTGGTTACAGCCCACCCCACGGGGTGACCATTGGCCTGCCTGGCCCTGTGGCTTTGGGTCAAGTTTGTTTATATTCTAGCTCTCAGGCTGCAGAAGAAATGGTGACCACTTCCTACACAATCCCCTGTGCTCCCCAGACCCTCTCTGCCCGGAATAGTTCTCCACAAAGAATATGGGACCCTGAGTCTTGGAGGTCACCAACACCCCTCCCCAACGTACTTCATTTTCTTGCAGTTCCAAAGGAAGGGGGCTCCCTTTCTGCCACTTCTGCCCCTGCCCTGTGCCTCCTCTTAGAATGCCGGCCATCAGCTGTTCCTGTCAAGCACCCCCAAACCCCTGGTTTTTTGCCTCAGGCTAAGCACAGACCAAACTGACAAGTCCCTGCTTTCCTCCACGTGTCCTCTCTGCCGCTGCCCAGTCTGTGTTTGCAGCTCCTGCCGCTTCCTGGCTCGCCCGGCCCTCCGCTCACTCTGCCCGGCTGCTGCCCACCCTATGCCGCTCCCTGCCCCACTCATCAGACACCACTGCCCCCAGGTCTCCATCTGGGCAGCTCCGAGGCCACCTGCTGGTCTTTGTGTACTTGATCTCTCAGCCCACTCTGCGCAGAATTCTCTCCCTGGGCCCGGGCACCGCCCTCTCCCGCTCTCCTTCCTGCCTGTGGAATCCCCAGCCTCTTCCTGCCTGGGGATGCTCTCTTCCCCAGGGTATGCTCCTTGGCCTGGCGTCTGGCTCCAGCCCAGACCTCCCTCCGGACCTTACAACCTTCCTGTTCCTTCATCAGCCTCCTTCCTAATCCTGCTCAGATGACCCA
>NW_020172818.1:12636635-12644923 GCF_003031525.2 Neophocaena asiaeorientalis asiaeorientalis | reverse complement strand
GGGGGGGGAGGCGTGTTATCCTCATCGGTAACGCTGCCCCTCTGACGCTGTTTAAACTGTGGCAAGCGGACACCCCCGTCCCTGCCTACCACCTCACGTTTAGACAGAACCTCTGGTTCCAGATTGCTGGCTGGACGCAGCCTCTGCCTTTCCTCCCTGAGGGAGGAGACCCGGCCAGTCAGATGGGCTGTGGTTTGGGGGCCAGGGCCTGCCCTCGTGCTGGTGGACGCCCCTTTAGGCCCTGCGGTGGGTTCTTGCTCGCCTTTCCCACATGCCCCTCTTACTGGCCCTGGGTCCTGTGACCCTCGGAGGCCGTTTCCTCCTCTATCTCAAAGGGGTGAAAATTAATCTCCACCGTTGGGCTGCCGAGGAGCTGTGCAGCCCCTGGCTCGTCACCATAGCCCCCCTGAAACTCCAGACCCTACCAAACCCACGAGCGCCCACCGGTGTGCCCCCAGCCTCTGCAGCGCAGTTTCTCCGCCTTGGGCTTCTCATCCAGAAGCTCCTTCTTTCCATTTATACTTAGCTGGAAAGTCATGGCCTCCTGGAACTTTCTTCTTAACCCTGCCGCATGCCGAGCTGGCCGCTCCAGCCTCTGCCTCCATGGCCATGCACACTCCATCCTCTCACCCCAGCTGTCCCCAGGGTCCCCACCAAAGACCACCAAGAACTCCCCAGCCGCTGACCAAGTTGGGTCCGTTGCTTGGTGAGATGAAAGGACACACACCACTGGGAATGTGGGGCATCCAGTTAGAACATGCTAGAGAGGCCTGATTGCAAGATGTGGGCTTCTAGGACGTGGTTTGGGGCAGGTTTCAGGGAGGAAGGGCTTTGTTCTGCATTGGATGCTGTCAGGAAGCAGGGCTCATCCTGCAACTGGGCGTCGCGTTAAATCCCATCTCAAAGCGGGGAAGCCTCGATTGAGCAAAGGCACAGATGCACTGGTGGAGAAACAGCCCTCACTCATATTAGCCAGTGTGCAGGCAGAATGATATTCCCCAAACACGTCCCAGCACCTGTGAACATATTATGGTCCACGGCAAGGGGAACGAACGTGGCAAATCAGCTGACCTTCAGATACAGAGGCCACCCTGGGTTATCCAGGCAGGCCCAGTGTCATCATGAGGTCCTTAAATGTAGACAAGGAAGGCAGAAGAATACACGTGTCAGAGTGAGACAGAATAGGAAGGACTCAACCCACCATGGCTGGCTTTGAAGATGGAGGAAGGGGCCACAAGCCAAGGAATGTGGCAGCTTTTAGGAGCTGGAAAAGGCAAGGGAATGGGTTCTCCCCTGGAGCCTCCAGGATGGAACAAATCCCTGCAGACACCTTAATTTTAGCCACTGAGGCCCATTTCAGGCTTCTGACCTTCAGAACAGTAGGAGAACACAGTCGTGTTGTGTCAAGGCACTATGTTTGCGGTAATTTGTTGGAGCAGCCGTAGGAAATAAAGGCAGCCAGCATAGGGGGTGTTTGGTCATTTCTGTGCTTTGCACCTACCCTGTTTAGGCTGTTCTTAAGGAAGGTAGCAGAATGTTCTTGTTTTGGGTCTCACTTCATCTCAGGCCCAGAGAGGCCTGGTCTGATATTGATGTTCTGCAAGGTGGAATTCACCTCCACCAAGGCGGAGGACACCTGGGCTGTGAGTGTTGCCAGCTGCCGGCACCAGCCACTGACAGCCCCTGGCCAGCTCCAGCTCCCAGGGATGGCCTTGTCTTCCTCACTGCCTTGTAAATATTTATACGCCTGTTTACTTGCTTTGGTGCTCCCCTTTCTGTGGAGAGACCAACCCTACTCCCCGCCCGCTCCAGCACAGAACTGTTATATCCTGGGTGTTTAGCTTTTTGCCCCTTTTACCTGGACATCTCTGGCAACAGGGAGCTCAGTATTGCCCCAGGCTGCCTAGTCCATCTTGAATTCTTAGAAAAATCTTCATTTTTCAGAGCTGAAGTCATCCTTTTTAGGGTCCATGAGAATAAGCATTTTAAAACAAAATTCAAATACTATCAAGTCTAAAGGTACATTTCATTTATGCTTCTTGGGAGGAAGTCTCCCGATGTCCGGTTCATTTCTATTTTCCGTACATTGTCGCCGTGCTGCATACTGAGCCCTAAACTGGTAGCACAGAGCATTTAACCTGGAGCTACTTAATGCCTGTGAAGCATCAGGTAATGGCCCCCATCACCTTCCCTGAAATACACAACCTGCAGTGCATCTGGCCCGGTAAAAGAAGCACCACGGATAACAATAGTAGCTACCCTATGGGATTGTCAGGAGTATTAAATTCGTGTTGAGTATTAAGTTAATACTCAATGAGTATTAAATTGACTATTAATTTAATAAAACACATGAAGTGCCAGACTCAGTGCTTGGCCCAGAGTTAGCACTCAGCAAATGCCCACCACCACCACCACCATCATCATCATCATCCTCGTCATGTTTGTTGTCATTATTTCTAGACTTGGAATCAGACAGAACCAGGTTTGAATCCCAACTCGCTTGCTGTGCACCCTTGGGGACAATGCTTGACTTCTCTGAATATCAGTTTCTCATGTGCAAAATAGGAATTATAATTGCCTGGCATTGTTGCTGAGATAATTAAATAAGCTACATGTGTGAAAGAAAAGATAATAACAGCATGTGGAAGGCAAGCAGCGCACGAGGACACAGGTAAAACATCGCTTCCCTTCTCTCCCGTGACACGGAAAATCACGAACACCCTCGGTAAAGTTGATTATTGTCCACCCCTTCAGAGTTGCATGAGATCCCAGGAAGAATAATGTGTGGAGAGTGGTTTGGAAATGCTAAAGTGCTATAAACATGTTGATAATGATTAGGACTGATTAAAATTTTGGGCAGCCAGGAGAGACGCATGGTGTGAGATGAAACTCTATCCTCCTGCCTTCAGGGGGTCATTTAGAGACTCAGTGAGAAAACATAACCAATTAAGAGCTTGTGAGGGGCGTGTTACTTGGAGCATGGAGACTGATGACCACCAAACTCCCTGGGTCCCTCTACACCTTCAGCTCCTGTGCATCTATCCCTCCCTCCATTCAATAAACACATGATAGATCCACCCTGTGCCCGAAACTGCCGTGGGTACTGGCGCTGGCGGACAGCCCTGCTCCTGCCGTCAAGTGCCAACAGTCCACGCGTGAGCCAGGAAAGTGATGTATAAGTCAGAACTCTCCCCCTGTGACCTCTTCTATGGAGTCACCCGTCATGTGTAGTGCCAGTCCTTTTGTGGATTCATTCCCCTCACCCCGGCCCCCAGACTATAAGTTCCTTGAGGCCAAGGACTCTGTCTTGTCCCCTGTGTTTCCCCAACACCCAGCAAAGGACCAGGCACCTGGAAGATGTGGATGGATGAGTGTTGAGTTGAACTAACTTAATAAAAGCCAGTCTCTAGGCACTCAGGGACCAGACGTGCATTACTCTGACCCACAAGGTTATTCATTTGTCTTCTGACAGTGCTCATGTCTGAGCTGGGCAGTCACCCTGAGATCTTTCTATTTGCATTTTCTCTGGGTTCCTGTCACTTCCGCCCTTTGCAGAAACCAGTGCGCTGGGGATCAAGCGCTGGGCTATCGCTGCTCCAGTTACCGGTTGCTACAGGGACGTCCAAGTGGGATCAGAGAGCTGCTCAGTTGCCTTTTGTGTCTGATGGAGGAGCTGAGCTCTTCTCCGCCTTCCACCACCAGCACCCTCAGACCAGCTCCCCCGTCCCCATTTTCTCACCTCTCTGTACCAGCCAACAGACTGCTCTTTCTTTCAAAGAGCAGCACTTTTTATATCACTCCAGTGTGCAAAAATAGTTCTTGAATCTATCTCACTGTTATCTGCAGGGAAAAGTCCAAACTCCTAAACTCGGCATTGGTAGCCTTTGCTACCCTCTCCAGTTCTCCCTCCTGCTCCTCTGTCTCCAGCCCCAGCTGCCAACACACCCAACCCTATGGCTCCTCGAGAGACACGTGCTGCCTTTCCCCACCCCATGTCCTTCTCACAGCTTACTCCATACCTAAACCCTCCTGCCCTTGGACGCTGCCTCAAAAGCAACTTCTTCCTCGAAGGCTTCGGCAGTTTCCATCAGCTGGAAGCAACCTCTAACCCACATTTCACTTTATCTGCACCGTCTTACGGCATTCATCCCTTTCCCTGTGTGTGCACATGAAGACACGTACCTTCATATACATTACACAGACACACACGTATGTATATTTCCCAGATGGCATGTATCCCAGGGCTCAGGCTCCTGTGTCCACGGGAGTCATATTTTATTTCCCCAGCTCACTGCTCAACTGGGATGAGCCCTTGGCTTCTCTCTGAGACCCTAAAGAATCCCCTTACCCAGGCAGTACTGAGCAATGCAGAACTGCCTGAAGAGTAAGTACAGGAGACTACTTACCTCCATCACCTACTCTACAGCAAGCAATCTCACAGCCCCACTGGGACATTTCTCTTCTCCTGGGATCCTCCCAAGATGGAAGAGACCAGGAGAGGATGGACGGGGTCCTTTTGACCCCCACCCCAGCAGCTAGCCCAGGGCTAGAGGTATCAGCCAAATCAGCAGGCCACATCCCACAGTTACCCTGACTTGTGGTCCAAGGGTCACTCGTGGTCATGGGGCACAGACCGAGACTTCCTAGTGGTTCAGCCTCTCTGCCCAAAGGGACCAATTTTTACTCACCTGCAGAACTAACATCACATCTTTCTTGCTGATCAGAACAAAGTTGTTTACTTTTGCTCTACTATCATAGTACTTGCAATTAAAACTCAAATTCACTATTTATTCTCCCGCCCTCATCACACAAGCTGAAACAATGGTCACAACTGTTATAGACTGAGTGTTTGTACACCTGCAAATTCATATGTTGAAGCCCTAACCCCCAATGTGATGGTATTAGGAGGTGGAGCCTTTGGGAGGTGTTTAGGTCATGAGGGTGGGACCCTCATGAACAGGATTAGTGCCCTGATTAAAGAAGTCTCAGAGAGCTCCCTCACCTCTTCTGCCCTATGAGGACACAGAGAGAAGTTGGAAGTCTGCAAGCTGGAAGAGGGCTCTAAGCAGAACACGATCATGCTGGCATCCTGATCTTGGGCCTCCAGCCTCCAGAACTGCAAGCAGTACATTTCTGTGGTTTATAAGCCGCCCAGCCTATGCTACTTTTTATAGCAGCCTGCATGGATTAAGACAGCAGCTAACACATAAGTGCTTATAATGCTTCAGGCTGTTTTAGAAGCATTTTGCACCCATCAACTCACTCCATCATCACAACCAAGGCTGTGAAGTAGATATTATTATCATGCCTCTTTATAGATGTGGAAACAGAGAGGTTAACTGATTTGCCCATGATCACAGTGCAGTGAGTGCAGAGGCGGGATGTGAACTGGTAAGGCTGTGGCTCCGTGGCCAAGCTTCTAACAGCTCTGCAACACATGATAATGACTAGGGCGTGAGCATTCCTTCTCTACCCACCTCCATTCCAGCAGCGATTTCGTCTGCTACGGTCCTTCTGGAGTCCCCCCGGCACCAAGCAGTGTCCCCGTCTTGCTCACAGCAGCAAACCCTGCAAAGGGGCTTCCGCTCAGCGCTGTATTCACTGACCCTGGTTTCAGGAAAGATACAAAGGAGGCTCTTGGAGACAGAGCGGCCGTCCTCACTGCCCATGCTTCTGTGGCTTGTCCCCAGGGAATGTTCCAGGGAATGTCCTGATCCCAGCCTTCTGGCAGGGGCTCAGTAGGGCTGCTGGAGGCACTGAGGCAGTTGAGCCCCCCCAAGAAGGGACGTGTCCCCCACCCCTACCCCATCTGCACCTGCCTCAGTCCACAACTTATGAGGAGTGAGCAGGGCAGACGTCATGTGTCATCCCCAGTTAGCCCAGCCAGACTTCCAGAACCTGCCTGAGCTGCGATATCCACCAAAACTGCACACTAGATCTGCTAACTTGAAGAGCTAGGGCTTCCTCTGAGCTGAAAATAGGCCCCAGAGTCGGCAGCAGCACCTCCAGCTCCGGAAAAGGCACAGCCAAGGGACCCTGAACGAGAAAGAGGAGCCCTGAGAGCTGCCATCAGCCCCGCCCTGCAGCTCACTGGCAACGTCCTCACCTGAGAAACACAGACTATTATCTGTTCCGACAGAGGCCGTATTAACAAGTTCTCTTTGAAAACCACCAGGCCAGGGCTTCCCTGGTGGCGCAATGGTTAAGAATCCGCCTGCCAATGCAGGGGACACGGGTTGGAGCCCTGGTCCGGGAGGATCCCATATGCCGCGGAGCAACTAAGCCCGTGCACCACAACTACTGAGCCTGTGCTCTAGAGCCTGCAAGCCAAAACTACTGAGCCTGTGCGCCAGAACTATTGAAGCCTGAGCGCCTAGAACCCGTGCTCTGCAACAAGAGAAGCCACGGCAATAAAAAGCCCGTGCACTGCAGCGAAGAGTAGACTTCGCCCGCGGCAACTAGAGAAAAGCCCAGGCACAGCGACGAAGACCCAACACAGCCAAAAATAAAAATAAATGTAAAAATTTTAAAGAAGAAAACCACCAGGCCCTATGGGCCCCTGAGTTAGCCCTTGGCATCTCCAGGCCCCAGTCTCTCCATCCGCCTGGAGAGGAATGTGGTCTGGATCAGGACTCCAGCCATGGCTGCACATTAGAAACACCCAGAGGAGTTTTAAATGACTGTGATGCCTGGTCCCCAGGCCCAGAGACTCCCTCCACTTGGTTTGGGAGGGGTCCAGGGATTGACACTTCTGAAAGCTTCCAGCCGGTTTTGACATGAAGTCCAGGCCCAGGTGACCCCCGGGGTGGCCCACTTGGCCAGGCAGGAGTTTCTAGGACTACTTGCAAAAGAGACTAACTAAATTCAGAAGGGCCACAGACGCGGTCATTTTCCCTAACATGCCTTTGAGAGGTGGCTGAGGGGAAAGTCGACTTACCAGCAAGCAGCTAAGATGTGATTTGCTCTCACGTTCCCCTGAAGCTTCCTTCTGAGATCACGTGCTGTGTCCAGGCCAGGCCCAGCCCTGACTCCCCTCCTCTTTGCAGTGCCAGCCTCTGGGGGCCCAGCACAGAGGAAGAGACAAGTTCATTACCGATGACCTTGACTGCTGGTAAAGACTTAGCTGGGCAAAGAGATTGGGTTGGTTTTTTTCTTTCCAAAGGTGGTGATGTGAGTGGTTAGGAACGTGGCTCAGGACCCAAACTGCCCAGATTTGACCTCCAGAACACTGCTTTCTAGGCGGGTCACCTTGGGCAAGGCATTCAGCACCCATGACTCCCTTTGCTCATCCGTGACATGGGAGGGAGGTGAGGGCAGTGCTCCACCCTGGGGTGGCTGTGCTGAGTCTAGCTCTCAACACAGCACACCCTAAATACTGCGTGATGATGACCATTATGACTATTAGATCATTTCTTTTTTTTTTTTTGCGGTACGCGGGCCTCTCACTGTTGTGGCCTCTCCCGTTGCGGAGCACAGGCTCCGGACGCGCAGGCTCAGCGGCCATGGCTCACGGGCCCAGCCGCTCCACGGCATGTGGGATCTTCCCGAACCGGGGCACGAACCCGTGTCCCCTGCATCGGCAGGCAGACTCTCAACCACTGCACCACCAGGGAAGCCCTAGATCATTTCTTAAAGGAGAGAGAAACACTGGTGTTCATTGTCAGTGAAGAGTGCAAAATTCTTTTTATTTTATTTTGTTTCAGCTTTTTTGTTTCTCTGAAAAGAAAGATGACTAACCGTTAAAGCCCAAATGTGAATGAAGAATAGGCAACTCCTTTGAAGGTCTTTTAACCCAGGATAACGTGTTATCTGTCCAGGATAAGTGACATTTATCTCTTTATTAAACATTTTATTTATCAAATATTTATTAAATACCTCTGATGTGCCAGGTGCTGGGCTTGGTGTGGGAGCTTCAGCCAGGAGTGAGACAGACACACCGTCCTAGCCACACACAGCTTAAAGCAGACTGAAATGGTACATAAGTGATTCATTTCTTACACGAGAAATAAATCAGTTTCAATTCTTATAATTGCTGTGAAGAGGGACATGGGGGCCATGACAGGGGACTCTGGGTGGGGAAACTTCCAGAGGAAGTAACAGCTAAGCTAAGATCTGGAGGATGAGTAGAGGCCCTCTGGGTATCGTCGGGAAGAGCATCACAGCAGAGGGAACAGCATGTGTAAGTCCTGAGACAAGAAAGAACCTGGAGACTCAAGGGATGGCGTGAAGGCCAGCATCCCTGGAGGGCACTGAGTACGGGAATCAGTGTTGGGAGATGTGGTCAGGGA
>NW_020172818.1:12614543-12636587 GCF_003031525.2 Neophocaena asiaeorientalis asiaeorientalis | reverse complement strand
CACTTTGCATTTTCTTCTAAGTGCTGCTGGAGAGTTTTTAAGCAGGGGTGTGACCTGCCCTGGCATTGGTTCACTGTCTCTGCTTGTTTGGAAGGTTGATTGCAGGGTCACAGGTGAATGCGAGAAAGACCAGTGAGGGAGCCCCAGGGTGCTGAGCATCAAGATGAGCTGAAAAGTTCAAATGACAAAATCATCACATTCAGACAGAATTGGGGCTCGGGGTGATGGCTGGGGAAGGAGGGAAGAGAAAGAAACCACCAGTGATTGGACACATGCTATGTGTAAGGGTTACCTGCGTTGCTTCATGTGAATTTTCACACAAGACATGAAAAAGATTCTAACCCAGAGCCGACCACCCTTTCTGCTCTGTGATACCCGATGATTGACACCCTTGCTGTGGTGGAGGGGGTCGTGCCAGGGAACCCCTCCTCATCTTTTCCTTCTTGCTGTTGAATTTTTGGGGTCTCCTGTCTGTGGGGGCTTCTTCCTGGAGCTTCCTGAAGACAGAAGTGACACTGTGGTTTCTTTGTCTAATGTTGCCCTTTCACTCCGTGCCTCACCCTCGGCCCTGGCATCATCACTTTTCTTAGTCATCATTTGCGTCCATCCAGTCCCTGGATCTCTGATGAATGACTGCGGCATCTCATTGCACTCTGAGCTGATTGCATCTCCTGGCCCTGGGCCTCTGCTTGCCTCACGATGTGTTCCAGGCATCCGAGGCTGGATGTCTCCGGATGACCTGTGCATACTGAGACCTGAGGCGACCACTGCAGCACTGGAGAGCTCGACAAGGAAATGTCCTCTGGGGTTGGGGTTGTGCCTCGAGACTCAAGGTAGAAACAGAGGAACTGAAACCCACAAACTTCCCTGCATCCCGGCCCACCGTTGTTATTCCTATTACTTTTTGTTGTTAAGATCACTGAGATTTTTCGGTTGTACTGTTCTGCATGTTTTAATTTTCTTTTAGGTACGTGCTAAAAATGTCCAGTTTTTGCAACCCAGGCTGGCTGAGCGGGGCTGTGTGAATGAGGTCACCGTCTCAGAGACTCTCAGGCACTGGCTTTCCCTTTGGGCTGAACCTTTCTGGGGACAGCAAGGTGCTGTGTGAGAATCTGGGCTTCGTGGACCAAGGCAGCTCTGGATTCGAATGCCAGTTTTGCCACTTTCCAGCTGGGTGACTTTGGACAAGTTACTTGACATCTCTGAGTCTTAGTTCTGTCTTCTTTAACATGGGGACGAGGAGACAGTAACGTTAGGATTACAGAATTTCATCCAAAATAATGTTGGGGGCATCTGGTAGGGTAGGCACCATGTAGGCGGTCTGGAAATCTTGGGTCCACTTTTAAAAAAATTTTATTGAAGGATAGTTTATCTACAATGTGTTCATTTCTGCTGTACAGCAAAGTGATTCAGTTATACATATATGTATATTCTTTTTCACTATGGTTTATCACAGGATATTGAACATAGTTCCCTGTGCTATACAGTAGGACCTTGTTGTCTGGGTCCACTTTTTTTGGCCAAATCTTTACTTAGGTCAGGCTAGTTTTGTACTGAACCAAGGACCCTTCTAACGTCTAAGAAAAGGCAGCTCTGGAATTACACCCTCCTCTTTCTGTGTAGCAGACATGTTTGGGCCCTGATATGACATCTCCAAGCCTGTCTCTTCTCTCAGCTGCAGTGACTCATTCCAGGGCACTCAGACCACGTTGTGCCCACCTCAAGCACGGGATCCCATCCTCTAAGCAGAAAAGGGACTTCTGTGCACTTCTTAGAAGCCTCAGGCTCTGCTTTTGGGGACACCCAAACCAAGACGGTTTTTATGAACATGCCGAATAATGGCTTTTGCCCTTAGGTAACTTACGCTGCTTTAGGGTGACCGGTTCTGTGTACTGGGGAAGGTGGGCAGGGGCTGTGGTGTGAAGGACACCAACCTATCACCCGGGGTCCAGCTGAGCACAGAGCCTGCTCCACACCAGCCCTGCAGTGGGTAGAACCTACGTGGCTTTGCTCCACCCCCTCATTGTTGATTGGCCCACAGCTAGACACCTGACCCAAGCAGACCAATCAGAATTCTAGGATTTTTCACTCTGAAACTGAGAACCATTGTCTCTGGGTACGGGTTCCACAGTAACTTCAGGAGTTGTCGGTGTGTCAGTTCCCTGTCACCGTGAAGGAAGCCATTGCAGAGTAAGAAAGAAAAAAGTCATAGCCAAGGAGAAACAGAAAGGTGGTGAGAGCTTCCTGGCGATGCCTGTGTTGCTGGTGACAGCTGTGTGTGGAAACCACTCCGTCCCTGCGGATGGGAGGGATCCTTTCCATAAGGTCCCATTTTTGCCTCAGCCACTTCAACTTCATTTGTCACAGGCAGTCAAATCATGTATACAGATATACAACCTGGTATTTCTCAGTAAAATTTACAATTTGGGGTACAGTGTATTCCCAACAGGTGAGTAAGTTGGCCCAAAAGGGATACTAAGGAGGAATAGAGAGGAGAATAACATGGATTGACCTTCTAGAATGTTCCAGGCACTGAAGTCACCACTTTGTGTACATTTCCTAATGTGAGGGAAGAGTGAGTCTCGTAGGAGAAATGTAGCTGCAAGCAATAGAACCTCTTATTCACTCTTCAAGGAGTCAGAGCTGCATGGCCTCAAGGCTGGTCTGGCATCTCAGTGATACCAGTAACCACTCAGCTGCTTTCCCTCCTTCAGATCCACTGTCTGCCGCTTGTTGGTGTTTCTTCCTGCTGATAATTGCCTCAGGGTCACAGCGGGGCTTCTCGAGCTTCAGGCTTCACATCTGTGTCCTAAGAGGAAAGGGGAAGGCAAACCTTTCCCAGATGCCTCCAGCAGACTTTGTTTTGTACCTCATTGGCCAAATCTGCCCATAAATATGTCCCATGGCCATTCCTACCTGAGAGCCAATTTCCACCTTTCCAACCTCTAGGCTGGGAGGTGACAAAAGAAAAAGGGTTTGGGAAAAGCTGTGGATTGGCCAACAACTTGTGTCTTTCCCTAGTAGTATGAGCACCAATAATATGCTGTGTCTCGGAACGGTAGGAACTGGATGTGAGTGGCCCTTAGAGGGTGGGGGAAAAGGATGCTAACAGGCAAGATGGAGGAGGACCTGACATGCCCATGGGAGCCACTGAAGGTGCTTAAGCCAGGTGGAGGAGTGTCAGGACCAGAGTTACATTCTAGAAAGATCACCCTGGCTATTACCTGGAGGGTGGCTTGGAGGGGAATTGGACTGAAAGCAAGTTAGAGGTGTTCCCAGTGCCCATCCTGTGGATTGAACATAGTATTTACAGGCATAGAATTTAGAGTGACTCCTTCCTGAGCTATTTATTGGATCAAGGAAGTGGCTGGACAGAAAAATGAGACTAAACTAAAACTCCTGAGAAATATAGAAGAATTTATCCTAGTGGAGAAAGAGACTATGATCTGGCGCCTACATCTGATTTTTCAGGTGATGAAAGTGGCTCTTCTTTGCATTTCTGTGTGCGTAAGCAAATTCCAGGCCACATTAAGTTACTGACTCTGCCACATAAAACGAACTCAAGGTTGCATCCATGGGAGAGTGAGTGCAGATCACATTAACACTATAGAATAGGACGTTAGACTAAGTATTACCAGCAAGCGAAAAATGGGAAATACTGTTGTACATGTTCCTTCATATAGATCTGCTGACCACATTAGAAAGGCTATAGTGTACTTATATATACTATTAAAAAATTCAAATTGTAAAGATTAATTTCAAGTGATGTACGCTTATTACAAAAAATGCATTAAATGGAGAAAAATTGTTAAGAAGAAAACATCAAATACCATAAAAACAAATCACTGTTGCTATTTTGGCCCATGTCCTTTCTATCCCTATGGGTAAGTTTCCCTACGATATTCATAATCATAATCAATGTACAATTTTATATGCTGCTTTTTTTGTTTGTTTTCTCATGGTACGCGGGCCTCTGACTGTTGTGGCCTCTCCCTCTGCGGAGCACAGGCTCCGGACGCGCAGGCTCAGCGGCCATGGCTCACGGGCCCAGCCGCTCCACGGCATGTGGGATCCTCCCGGACCGGGGCACGAACCTGTGTCCCCTGCATCGGCAGGCGGACTCCCAGCCACCATGCCACCAGGGAAGCCCTACGCTGCTTTTATCTAATCTCATCTTGTAGGCTTTTTCCCCATGCTAACATAGTTTTTGTAAACTTCACTTCTCATGGTTACATAACACGAAACTTTCTTGAGCCCTGTTATTGAGCATTTGAATGGCTTCCTTTTTTCTTCATAATAAATAATGTGATACTTATGATTGTGTATAAAATTTTGTCTTCATAGAAAACTATTTCTTGGATATTGATTCTCGGAAATGGAATTACTATCTCAAAGGAAACAAACATTTTTAAAGACATTGATACCTACTGCTGATTCAGAAATTCAAACTCGTGATAAAAGTTCAGTTAAAGACAGACAGTGCAGTGAGGAAACCTGCCTCTGTATTCTCTCCCTTGGCAGTGGGTTTGGTCATTATGTCTGTGGACAATTTATTGCCTTATTTCTAAAGAGAATCAATATGCCCAGAAGACCTAGTATAATGAAATTCAGCAGGGCCTCAGCTCATGTAGGAATCCATCAATTAGATCAGAATGCTAAGAACAGTGAAAGTGAAAAGAGTCCCAGTGAATCTTGATATTGAAGCACAGATTAGGGCATTTTGGGGGGAAAAAAGCATTTTATCTTTATCTATATTTTTTGTATCCCGTACAATTAGGAAGCTCATGGAAAATGAATAGAGGTTGTTTCATAGTGTATGCTCTTTCCACATTACACACTAGCATGCTGACCCCCACTACCCTTACTCCAAATTTATTTCAAGAAGAATCATTGCATATCTGCCATTTTCCAGGAATTGTGCAGGCTGCTGGGGGTATACTCATCCTCTAGGATGTAGTCTGCACCTCAGTTGTTTGCCCAGGCTCAGATGCTAGCTCTGCCGTTTGGTAAGGCCTCTGCTTGGTGCCTTCGTCATACTAGCCCTGTGGTGGGTATTATTGCCCTCATTTACAGATGGGGAGACTTAGAGAGAGATTAAGTATCGTGCCCAAGGTCACAGAGGTAGTGACCTCTGCACTTTGTCATCATGGCCCTTTATGAAAAAACAGACATGATTCTTTGAAAGTAATTTGGAAAAGCTGTTTAAGATGCTTTTTACACTGATCCTGGCCTATTTTATTTGTAAAGTCTATTTACTGCAGTTATAAAAACATCCCATTCATTCCAGTTCTCTCCTATCACTTTTGCAGAATTGGTATCTCTCTCGATTTCATTCATTCATGCATTCTTTATGCATCCACTCTCCCCAAATACACACACACACACACACACACACACACACACACACACACACACACACACAGTGGTGTGCTGGCACTGGCTCCTCCTGGCTGGCCAGAGCTGCTTGTGAACATTGTCTACCAACTCCTCAGTGACATTATGATTTATAAAAATAAATGTATATTTCATCTCCATCCACTGTTCCTGGCACATAGCTCCTAAAACGCTTAAAATTTCCTAACTGTTAAGATAAAGATGGCTGTGTTATGTTAATGAAATGATTTGGGGGAAGCCCCCAGGTAACCTGAAGGTGGGGGTTGGTTGCCAGGGGAAGCAACCACATGATTAGAAGGTTGGAACTTTCAGTCCCACCCCAGAGATCTGGGGAGGAGAGAGGGCCTGGAGATTCAGTTCTATCACCAAGGGCCAATGATTTAATCAATCATGCCTATAAAATAAGCCTGTTAAAAAACACAATTCGACTGAGTAAAGTTAAAGATCCAATTGGCTTTATTCAAGGATTCATGAATCAGGCAGCATCCCATCTAGCAAGCAGAAATGAGCTCCAAGGAGCTATACAAAGTAGAAGGCTTTTACAGACAGAGGGGACAAGGACAAGGAAAAAGTGGATTGCCTCATCTTTTGGGGGAGGGATGAAGGGGTCTATCAGGGGGATTACCTCACTACTGCTGATCGGGAAATTCCAGACTGACTGGTTAAGACTACATTACTGGGAGAGGCTGAGACTGCATTCAGGCTAGGTATGTAGTCTTGGTTTGCTGACATGGGGCTTAGCACAAGTGACTCCATTTGGGGCCTGTTGTTTCTTTATAACAAGGCTTTATAATAAAAAAAAAAGATGGGTTCACAGAGCTTCCAGGTTGGTGAACCAGAACTCATCCATGTGCCTGGAGGATTGTGTACACCAAACTCCATGGGGACAGACGTTCCTACACTGGGGACCCTTCTGAACCCAGCCCTATGTACCCCTTCATCTGTATCCTTTACAACACCCTTTATAATAAACTGGTAAACATAAGTAAATGTTTCTCTGAGTTCTGTGAGCCCCTCTGGCAAATTAATCAAACATAAGGAGGGGGTCATAGGAACTTCCAATTTCTAGCCAATTGGTCAGAAGCACAGGTAACAACATAGATTTGCAATTGGCATCTGAAGTGGGAGCAGTACTGTGGGACTAAGCCCTTAACATGTGGGATCTGATGCTATGTTAAGGGTTAAGGGACATGGTACTGCTTTCAAGTTCAATAAGGAGGCACCAAAAAAGAAAAAAAAATGTGAGCAGCTTGAGGGAAGGGACTTTATTTCATTTTTCCTCTGACACCACAATAGGTTCTTGCCCAGTGCCAGGCACCTAGAAGTTTCTGGATCAACGATGGCATTAGTTAGGGAACTGGGAAGCTAGTCCAAGCTCACCCTTATCGATCAAGTTGCGTGATTACTGCGGGGTTGCTTTCTCTCTGGAGGTCTGTTTCCTCAAGTAATTATACAAGGCTTATTTTAGATGACTTCTTGAGAATAACTAGTATTCTAACTAAAACACCATGATTCACACCGAGCCTGTTTATAGCATAATGCGTATCACAAACAGACATCATTTAAAGTACAAAAATTAACGGCCAGATGGAGCAGATTGAGAAGGTTCTTAAATGTTGAAGACTTTTGTTTGAAAAAAAAAATCATGAATTTTGCATTTGATTCCATTTACCTGCAAGAAAATGCTGAATATTCCCTGAGGAAATATGTTGGAACCGGTTTGCATTCAATGAGAATCACATTAAGTTGATCCACATTTAATCTGTCCCTTGTCAGCATCTGCTCTGTTCAGCCACAGTTTCTCATCTGCTTGGGCCATTTCACATGCCTTTCTCTGTGGGCCCTGGAGTCTGATAGGTCTTGTTTAAAATCCGAGCCCCACCACTTACCTGCTGTAGGATTTTGGGGAAATTTCTCTCTAAGCCTCTAGATGTCCTCCTCTGTAAATGGGGAAAATGATAAACATGGATGATGGGGAGTTGTGAGGATTCAGTGTGGTGATATCTGTCAAGGGCTCAGGGCAGTAGCTGACACATAGTAGGTGTGGTCCAGGATTGCTCTCCTTGTAACTCTTGGATTATCAAGTTCTGCCCCTGCTGGTCCTCCTACCTGGAGCACTGGTTCCCCAGGGAAGAAGCCCCCACAAAACCCTCCTCACCTCCATTTCCACAGACTCCCTCCTTCCTGGTCCTGATTGTCTTGTGGAGGCTGCAGGTCCTTCTGTCTTGTCCTGCAGGCTACTGAGAGCACAAACTTTGCATTTGTGGAAATCTAGAGCATTCGACCCACTGTCTAGCATGTCCAGGGAGCTGAGCACCTGCTTAATTGACCAAGCTGGACTTGACATTCAGATGAGAGACACTAGAAAAAGGGAAACGATTTCTGGCCCAGGAACTCCTCCTGATGAAGTGTTGGTGGAATGGAAGCTCCTATTCCCCAAATACCCAGAGGAGAATAGAGTTGAAGGGAGAACCCACTGAATGTGCCCATCAGTGTCAGGAGCACTTGCCATCAAGCACCTACTCATTCATTCCAACCCTAGGCACCTAACACTGCTTGTGCAACCAACACAAGCACACTCGGTGTGCAAAGAGTTTGTGTGGCTGCTGCGTGAAGTGGAAGGGTTTGCCTTTCGACAGATGAGATAAGGCAGGTGGGTGGGGCTCGACATTACAGTGTCCTGGAAGTCTTGCTAAGGAGCTTGGTTTTATCCTAAGAGCAGAGAAAGACAGGGAGTGGAAGCAAGGGAGTGATGTGACCAGCTTTCTAGTAATTCTGGCTGTTGTCTAGAGAGTGGATTGGGGTGGGGCCAGCCTGGCAGCAGGGAACCTGGTTAGGAAGCTGTTTCAGTGATTCAGGTAAGAGATGGTGGTGGTCTGGGCTGGGGGAGAGGAGGAGAGGGAACAGTGAATACCAGTTCTGTACTTTCCAAGTGTCTTTCATCTGTGAAGTAGGTCAATTCAGCACTGCTTTGATTTACAGATCAGAGCAAGAGAAAGGGCAGTGACACAGTGGTCCCTGAGTATGACTTTCTCATCTCATCTATACATCCCCCTAAAAAAGGCTGCATGACCTTGGGTGTTAAGTGAATGGTGTCAAGGAGAGTCATGTCTGTGTGGTCCCCTCTTGTCAGAGTGCATTCTCTCATTGAGGAGCTCTTGTCTCCACAAAGGTCTGGAACTAAGTAGGGCATGGACTGGTGTCCCCATTTTTGCCCTCATTTTCTTATACCCAAGGGCTTCCCCTCTCCCCATCATGTGGTTGTCTCCCTGCCTGGGATCTCCACCATTATCTGCTCAGACATTTGCTTCCCCCAACGGACTAGGAGGTGAAGCTGCAGCCTAGTCCTCTCCAACTCCTCTGGGCATGTAAATGCCTGCTGTTGTTTTATAGAATCATCGATTCTAGGATTGGAAGGGAACTTAGGGTCTGCTGGTTAAGTGTTCCTCCAAGTGCAGTAGTTCCCTCTGATATCCACACATCTGCAGTGCATTGAGCACACTCTTCCCCCAAGAGGCAGTCCTGGCATCTCAGGTGGATCACCTTCGTGACTCCTTTCTCTGACTCCCCACAGCCACTGATATTTCTGTGAAGCCAGCATTTCATTCTGTCTGACCTTACAGTTTACCTGTCTGTTTTACTCACTCAACTGTGAGGCCTTTGAGGACTAAGATACATGTGTTTCATTCATCTCAACATTCCCCATAGCCTTGTACACAGTGTCTAGCATAGAGTAGGTACTTGATAACAAGTAAATGACTGAATGAATGGACAAATGAGTAAATGAACGAGTGAGTGAGTGGTTAGCTCTCGGTGTTAGCAAGTTCTTCTTTACCCTCAGCTGAAACATGCTTCCTGCTAACCACCACTTTCTGAGCTGAAATTCATGCCACACAGGATCACACTTTCCTCTTCCCCATGGTGGCTTCTCACCTGGTGGAACCATAGCAACCTGCTTATGTTCTTCAAACATATCAACCTGTTCCTGATAAGCTTTTTCCCACTTTAAGCATTTTATACATCTGCCCTTTCTGCCTAGGACACTTGACTCTCATTTCTTTAATGGCCTTCTTGTCATTTGGGTCTTAGCTCAAATATCACCTCCTCAAAAAGACCATTTCTAACCACTCAATCTAGAGTAACTCCCTTTGCCCCTTCACCTCTTTATCTCTCTGTGCTGAATTTGGGGTGATTTCCTCTGATTCATCTTCCAGTTCACTAAATCTCTCTTCATCTGTGTCTGTCTAACCTGCTGATTGAGGTCTCATATCAGTTACTCTACTTTCATTCATGAATGTATATGTGAATATTGTAAGCATTCTTATTTTAAAATCCTTTTTAGAATCTCTGTGTAATGCCCCAATAGAGATTTCTCCAATTTATTGTATCTGATCATCTCTCAGGAGTTGAGTATCTTTGTAATTGTTGTAATTTTTAAGATGTAACTTTATCAGGAATTATCATCTATGAGTGACCCACATGGGTTACAGAGGTGACCTATCATGTTCATGAATCCTGGAAGAGTTGTTAATTTCTTTTTATTTATTTATTTATTTAATTAATTTTTGGCTGTGTTGAGTCTTCGTTGCCGTGCACGGGCTTTCTCTAGCTGCAGTAAGCAGGGCTACTCTTTGTTGTGGTGTGTGGGCTTCTCACTGTGGTGGCTTCTCTTGTTGTGGAGCAGGGGCTCTAGGTGCACGAGCTTCAGTAGTTGTGCCACACAGGCTCAGTAGTTGGGGCTCATGGGCTCTAGGTTGCAGGCTCAGTAGTTGTGGCTCATGGGCTCTAGGTTGCAGGCTCAGTAGTTGTGACACACGGGCTTTGTTGCTCTGAGGCATGTGGGATCTTCCCAGACCAGGGCTCGAACCCATGTCCCCTGCATTGGCAGGCAGATTCTTAACCACTGAGCCAATGAGGAAGCCCTACATTAATTTCCTGATGAATGCAAGATCAGTGCAAGAATTTGGGCACCAACCTTGTGCATGATGTAGGCAAGAGACGATGATTTCTTGTGTTTGGTCTCCCTCACCTGATTCCAGCGACATTAACTTTACATGTCTGGTTTGTCCTCAGACTGGAGCATCACCCAGTTCAGTGATACCCAGATGCCAGCTTCTTAATGCATGTACTTACTGTATAAAAAACACCCAGCTAAATGCATGAGCATGGGACTCAGTGAAAACACAGATTTCTGAGATTCATTTCCTGGGTACTGATTACATAAGTCTGGGCTTGAGCCTGGGAAAATGAATTCTTATACAGCTCTCCATATGATTCTGAGGTATAGTGAAGTTTCGGTACCAGTGGTCCTATAAGCCTTAAGGATTGTAGTTGGATTTATTTTTGTCTTGTTTATTTCCTTTAAATAAAAGGATTGAAAGCAGCTTACAAGATATATGTAAATACATTTTGAAAAGCAGACTTAAAAACCACCTACACAAATAAATAACCTAAGCAAGTGAGATCTGACTTTACCCCAAGACTGGAGACACACAGGGTAACGCTGTGGTTGGCGTCCTCACGAACATCCTCATCTTGGATGTGGCTGTGAGCGATGTGTGAGCCATTATTATCCATCTCTAGAGACCCTCAACATTAAAAGCCCAACTCAGTGAAATCAATTATGGAAGTAACAATAGAACTGCAAAGGGATGCTGCCCTTTGATAGGGTTTTAATATTTCTGGGGTCCCCTTCTGCAAACTGTCAGATTGCTCAAATACACTTATTGGTCTGGCAACACCCAAGAAAACTCCTCCTGGCAAACTGATCTGCCTTGCTGAGTCCTCCCAGCCCATGTTCACTCAGAAGCCAAGACACCTCTTGGCTTCTGCCCAAGCTGTTTCCTCTGCCCAGAGGACTCCTGTACATCTCCAAGGCGCCAGTCAAATATCACCTTCTCCAGGCAGTCCTCCTCCACCTTCTTCGTTTCCTTCCTTCCTTTTGTCCTTCATTAATTAAGCCCTTATCATGTCCCAGCACTACACCGGAGGCCCCCAACTTCCCTCCATCCCAGCGTCTGCCACACTGCAGACCTTCCCAGCCTCATCTCCTGTGATGCTTCCCCTCACTTCTCTGGTCTGTCCACACTGGCTCCCTGTGCTCCTTTCCTCTCTCTGCAGGACTTTGCACAGGCTGTGTCAGTCTTCTTCCTGGAATGCTCCTCTCCCCTCACATTCCTGCTGTCCCCCACCTAAATTGTTCCTTCCTGGCACCCTGCAGTTGTCTTACTCTGCCCTCCTTCACATCTGGGACATAACATTTCTTTTGTGATTCTTAGGTTGCCCTCTTTCTCCTTGACCACAAGAGAGCAGGCACTGTAACCTCAATGCCTAGCACCGAGCCTGACATACAGCAGGCACCTGATAACTTTGTTAAATGGGTGAAAGAAGACAGCCTTGAGAACCTCAATCTCTCTCTTCCTTTGGATCAGTCGTTCTTAAACTTCTTTTGGCCATTGGCCCCTTTGACAGTCTCACGAAACCTAGAAACCCTCTCTGTACAGATATACATGAATACTTCTTCACATAAAACTCCCATATTGTTTCAAGGTTCAAAAACACCCCAGATAAAGTGCTTGCTTCGGCAGCACATATACTAAAATTGGAACAATACAGAGTAGATTAGCATGGCCCCTGCACAGAGATGACATGCAAATTAATGAAGTGTTCCATATTTCTGTTTGGGATTAGCAGAAACAAACTATTATATATAGGATGGATAAACAACAAGGCCCTACTGTATAGCACAGGAAACTATATTCAGTATCCTGTGATAAGCCATAATGGAAAAGAATATGAAAATGAATATATACGTATAACTGAATCACTTTACTGTATGGCAGAAATTAACACAACATTGTAAAGCTACTATACTTCAATAAAATATTTTTAAAATTCCAGATAAAGAGGGCATTGTTTATTAATTCCAAGCTAAGGTTCTTTTCTAGAGAGAGCAGCTTATGAATTGTATACACATATCATGATTTAAACCCAATACAAATTGAGATGAATGTGAGACTCTCGGCATCTTAAAAGCTTATGTGTTCAGACGGCTTCATGTAGATACCATGCTGGGTGGTGTGTTCCCTTTAAGAACTCATCTCCCTGGGTTTTTTTTTTGTTGTTGTTGTTGTTGTTGCAGGAAAGAAGACAGCACAGAGGCAAGCACACCAAACTGGAAAATATTTACATCCCTCCCAACTGACTAGCGGAGCCAAGGTGGCCCCATGATTCGCGATCCCTTCCAGGGAGCTGAGCTACAAGCCAAACGACCATCTTCCTATTTCAAGTCACTCTTGACAACGTCTCTACTCTGTATAATACCAACCAGGGAACCAAAGAGATGGCTGTTAACTGTCAGAAGCCCGTATGTATTGGCACAGAGTGGCGGAAGGAGCCGGGGGCTGGAGTCCCAAGGTCCTGGCTGGCTCAGCCACTCCTAGGCTTTGTTCCTGCACGGATTACTAACCTTCTTAGAATTTCCACTTCTTCATCGGTTTGAGGGGCCTAAAGCCTACTTGAGAGTTTTGTTCCAACAACCTAATGAGCTCATGGCTGTGAAAGTGCCCTGAACTCTAAGATGCTTCCCACGTGTCAGGGATCATTGTTGTTGGTAAAGTGTGTTTCCATCCTCTCTCACTCACGTACTGACGTCTGCTCAGGAGGGCTGTCTGCCGTAAGTGCTCATTACAGTTCTACGTAGCTGCCACCCAAGATGGGTGATGTGAGGCCTGGCAGCATGATGGCTTAAGAGACATCTGAGTAGTCATCTTGCTATTCTAGAGCTCCTGCTGGGCTAGCCTGTGCAAAACATTGTATGTGTGTGAGCACTTTCCTAGGGAGAGAGGCCATGGATTTCACTAGATTCTCAAATGAGACTGGGACCCCCAAGCGTCAAGCACTGCTAGTCTAGGGTGGAAGGACTCTTATTAAGGAACCTGGAGACCCAGCTCTGCCTCTAACTGGCCAGTGACTTTGAGGCCATCCCTTGGCCTCTCTGGGCCTCAGTTCCTCATCTGTGAAATGGGTGTGACCACGTGCCCTCCAGCATCCCGCCCTGCTTGGACCTCTGATGAGTCTGTAGCCCCTCCGTGCGTTGAGCCCTCCGTCAGAGGAGGCTCATCCTGCTGCAGCAAACATCATCTGGGTCCTTTCTGTGGGGTAGCCTCTGGTCAGCTGGGAAGGTCCCGAACCCAGCCTCCTTGCTTCCAGAATAAGCGGAGATTTCTTCTTTTCTAAACATAGGTCACTTCAGGCCACTGTGTCCATGAATTTCCCACCCCCCACAAATAACCAAAGCACCCCAAAGTGCCCGAAATACTGCAGCCCTGTTTCTGCTCGTCTGGCCCAGCAGTTAAAGAGCATTGTGGCCCAGTGGCTGTGCTCAGACCGAGAGGGTTTGCCCCTTCTTAAAGACTTCCCTGTAAACTGCAGGGCTATGAGGCCACCTCATTCAGCAACCAAGGGGCTAACAGGGACAGCTGAAACCTTAGCACCCCGAGAAAGGCCGAACGCGTGGTGCAACCTGATTAGCTGAGTTCTTTCAAGCAGAGGTTGATGGCAGGAAGGCAGCTGGTGGGGGTGGGGTGTGCCCTCACGTCTGGGACCTCAGCAAAACCAGGGCTGGGCTCACACAGGTCCCACGACCCATAGGACAGACCTCAGAGAGTTCCTAGTCTATAGTCCTCAGGCCAGATCTGGCTCACAGACATGTCTTGTTTAGCTTATGTCTTTTGTTTTGTTTTTTAATTGAGGTTAAAACGTGTAGCATAAAATTTACCGTCTTAACCATTTTTAAATGCCCAGTTCACTGGCATTAAATGTATTCACATCATTGTGCAACCATCACCACCATCCATCTCCAGAACATTTCCATCTCCCCAGTTTGAAGCTCTGTCCCCATTAAACACTAATCCCCTATTTTCCCCTTCCCCAGCCCCTAGCAAGCTCCCTTCTACTTTCTGTCTCTATGAGTTTGTTGACTCTGGGGACCTCATATAAGTGGAATCACACAGAATTTTTTCTTCTGGAACTGATTTATTTCACTCAGCGTAATGTCTTCAGGTTTCATCCGTGTTGTAGCATGTGTCAGAATTTCCTTCCTTTTCAAGGCTAAGTAATACTCCATTGTGTGGGTAGATCACATTTTGCTTATCCATCTACCTGTTGATGGACAATTGGGTTGCTTCCCTCTCTTGGCTATTGTGAATAATGCCATGAACATGGGGGTACAAATACCTATGTTGTATTTGTTAATATTGGAATTAGCAAAAAACGTTTAAAAGCCAAGAGATTTCTCATTAATATCTGGATTTCTGGCTTCTTTTGGAAAAATAGTGAATCTGGCAACTCAGGGCTTCTAGCTTCCTGGCCACACTCAGAGCTGAATGAGGCCAGCCACTCCCTCCCCTACCTACAGTCACACAGCCTGGGGGGCCTCAGGCCCCCGATCCCTCCTGGTCTCCTCCTCGCTCCCCACCTCACCTGCCTGGTCTGCCCAGCACCCTCCGGTTACGGGTAGAAACAGAGACCAGAGAGGCACAGTGAGCTGTGCCCAAGGTCTCATGGGCGGGATTGTGATGTGACTGCTGTCATCCAGGAAGGCTTGGACTGGAGTCTGGTTCCAGCTCTGCCACTTGCCTGCCCCTGTGACCTTGACCTTTCTGAGCCTAAGATTCCTCTTTCGGAGGGAAATGGGAGAGACGGAACCTTCTCCAACATCCTTACGGAATCGTTGAGACAGAAAGAAGGGGATGCGTGGTGACTGGAATGTGGGGTTGGGATATGAGGGTCTTATTAACAGCACAGACGGGGCAGGCAGCTTAGGGTTTGGGGGTCTGTTTCTTCATCTGCAAAATGGGAAAAGGGACCATGCCTCCCCCACGGGCTTATTGTGAGGAGTAACTGAGACAGGGAAGCTTAGAGCCCCAGCAGAGGGCTCGGCACACTGCAGGTGCTTCACACGGGTTACTTTGGAACAGGTGAGGGCTGCGTTCAAGGGCTCCAAATCCCCACGGCAGCAGAGCAACACCCAGCAAGAGATGTGATGTCCTGGTGTCACCGGGACAGCCTGGCTGCCGAGTCCTTCCGCCTGATTTCAGAGCCTACCCTCTGCCTTTTACCTTCTGGGGGCCCTGGCAGGTCAGCCGCCTCTCTGAGCTGCAGATCCCCAGCACGAGGTGGGTGAGAAACGTAAGGTGCCTGGCACAGAGTCGACGCTCAGTAGAGTTTAGTTTCCCTCCTTCCCTTCCCAAGCAGAAGTCTCTCTCTCAGGTGAAAAGTATGGCATGTTTTCCAAATATTTCCAAAAAATAAAAGAGGAAAAAGTGTAGTTTCTAGCCTCCCACTGGAGCTCTCCCGGGTTCGTGTGTTCTTGGGGTTGAGGTGTGTCGCTCACTGGGGTTCCTTCCTTCATCCAACCAGGGACCGCTACAGACCTGGAGTTACAGCAGGGAACAAACAGACCAAATCCCTGTTCCTGTGGGCAGGTTTTATACCAGTCAATAAGTTAGTCGGCCGATCATCGCTCATGAAGTGCTTCTTCTGAGCTGGCTTTACGAGGGGCCCTGGCTTCACCCTCAAGGCTCATCTCTGTTGCTGCATGTGCTTTGCCCCAGAAGGCATGCTTGTCCTGAGCCCCTACTGTCACCCACTACTGGGTCTTTCTACCCACCGTGCTGTTTCTGTTACCTCGGTCCATCTCAGAGTCCCGGCCAGGGACCCCTGAGTCACTTCAGGGCCAGTGAGACCCTCCTGAGGGGAGCCATCCATCCCACTGTACCTGGGAAACCTAAGAGGCGAGGTGTGGCCCCGGCAGAGCCTCACCTCTCTACCTTTAGGCTTTGGATGGGTGAAACGGGAAGGTGGATGGAAAAAGCCCTTGGTCAGCTCTTAAGTTCTGCATAAACATACAGGATTTGATCTTCACGTGATGGAGAGATGAGAGACTACCTGGTGTAGGAGAGAGATTAGGGTTTAAAACAGAATCACCGGTCTGGAGTCTGGGTTCTGCAACCTCTTAGCTCCGAGATCATGGGAGATTCACTTCCCCTCCTCAGTTTACTCACTTGGCAGATGGAGCAATAAAATACCTGCCTTAGAACCTGCCGGGAGCGTTGATAGATACACTGTATGGGAAAGCACTTCGCAGACTTCAGTGTGGTACATACACTTTCATGTCATTAATTCACATCATTAGTTAAATGCACATCCATTATGTACCTACTGTGTGCTATTATGAACAAGGTGGTCTGTCGTATGACAGTTTGGAAGAGGTATCCAGGCGAAGGAAGAAGAGAATCGCTTGTCAGATGGTGGTACTGCGCATTCATAGATCGTGATTAGCAACAGCCAGCGAGTTGGCATGGCAACATTTCCCCATGAACTGCTAGGCGGTGTTCTTAAAATAGGTTCACTAGAGGTGTGGCAGAAGCGAAGACACACAGAGTCCACGTGGTCTGATGGCTCTGCCCTTCCCAGGTAGGCCAGTAGTGCAGTAATTAAAATAACAGATCTGGAAGCATCCATTGTTAGAGCTAGAGACTTTAGCAGTAGCTCCTTGCCTTTTCCCATTTGATAGGTGAGGAAACTGAAGCCCAGAGAGGTTAAGTGAACACCCATAGTTGCACAGCCTCTTGATGGCATATGGAGCCGAATCTGGTTCTGATATTTCGTACAGGGTTCTCCAGCTGTGCCACGATGCCCGTTCTTCTGATTTGGAATTTTAGATCTGGGTCTGATGAAACTAATTTTCTAATGATTACAATCCACATGTCATCACTTACCGACATTTATTCTATCAAAGAATTTTCCCCACGTTTCGCCCTGGGGAAGCCCTGAATCCCAAGATATCACGAAAACTCACTTACTTCTCAGCTAGGCTGAGATGATTGTAGTTTAAATCCACCCCTTCACAGCCTTCCCTACCTTAGTTTCCCAGTGTGAAAATGAAGCAGCATAGTTGATCGAAAGTTTATGAATCACTCTGTGATGAGATTACTGTATGAGCTTACTTATCCATCATCGCAGAGGACGGGGAGCCCAAATCCTTTAAAAGATGAGTTTCTTTCTTTCTATTTGTGTTACTCAGCAATTTGTTGAGTAAACTTCCAGACTTGAGTGTGGCTTTTTACATTCAGGCTGGTAAGCTATTTTTTAAGAGATTCACAGCTCTTGTTTAATTCCAGGGTGAAATTCCAGGTCTGGAATGAGAAACTTCTTGAGAACTCAAGCCACATCGGAGAATAGGGTGCTAGACATTTCTGACATATTTTAGACATTCAGCCTCTTTTTCTGTATTCAGACAGTGCCTTGCAGTTGGAGGGGCTCTGGGCTGGGAGTCAGGGGACAGGTGTGGCAGGAACCCTGCCACGCCCCCTCTCTAGGCTACCAGTAGAAGATTGCCCTCTGTAGTGATCATTCTTCACCCTGGTTGCATGTTGGACTCACCTGGAGAGCAGTTAGAAGTCCGATGCCCAGCTCCCTCTCCAGGCCACCTAAGTCAGGTTGTCTTGCGTGGGTCCCAGGCAGGGATCTTTACCCCAGTGATTCTAATGGGCAGCCAGGGAAAGAACCACAACACTACAGCCTCACAGTCCCTTTTCATTCTCCCATCCCGTGTGTTAATTAAATTCCCAGATGCCATTGTGTGTTTCTTTTGTGTCAGACTCATTTATTTTTGTTCCTTGCTAGGAAAGAAACGTATCCTCAGAGTTGACAGGAAGATAGTTCTCATCTTTGGAATATTTTGGACCATGCGTCAGCGTGGTAACTTCACCTTTTAAGCAGCTAGCGGACCTATGAAAATGAAATGCGTAGCATGCTGTAGCATTCAGCTCCACTGCAAGCAGAGCTGGATGCCAAGCACTTGGTGGCTGATCAGGGCATGGTTACACGAAAGTTCAGATTATACAATTGAGTGATGCAATAGGCACACAAAGGAGATTTCTTGGGTACAGTTGCTTGAATCCTGAAATCTTCCAGAAGTAGATATTCTAAGTCCGGTGTGATATATAAATTGACCAGTTGTGTAAGCAAATAGAAACAGATTTCTATGCGGCATTTGCACCAACGGCCAGCTGGGTTCCTACCTGGCTCTGAAATAAATTTTTTGGAAATTCTCTGGTACTTTAATGGGCAGAGAAGAAGAAAGCCCTGGGGTTTGTGGATGTATTAGGTCCTCTTTCCTGTTTTGTGAGAGTTTCTAGAAAAAGATAGTATATGCCTTGGATCTAAAGCTGCTTTTAAAAAGTCAATAGGCTTAGGATGGAAGGATTGGGCTTGCTTTATCCCGTTTCTCTAAATCCTACTCTGGTTTCAGCAAGCACAGCTCCCGTCCAATCTGACGTCTGCATCCTTGGCATAAAGGTATTACATAGAGTCGTGGGAAGACTAATGCGGGAATTGATACCATCAAAATAAGGTTTGCTTTAATAACAATTTTTTTTGTCTTTGAAAAACATCATCAGGTTATGCCCAAAGGTAGACTGATGATACCTTTATATGGTGGCAGAATAAGGGAAGAGAAAGACGAATGTGCTGAAAACTCGGTATCAACTCTATCCATATTTTCTTTAAAGTGAAGTGATATAACACATTGTTTGCAAATAGGACATTGAAAGTGATGGGGACAATAAATACCTAGGCAGCAATGTTATAACTATTAACTATTAGACTTTACATTGGGACAAGGACAAGTTCTGCCTGTCACAGACATTGGAGAATGGGTTATGGGCCAGATACCTGGGGTTCGAACTATGACTCTGCCACCAACTGGTTGTGCAAGTTTGAACGGAATACTTACCTCTCGCAGTCTCAATGTCCTCCAGGGAAACATTAGGGAAGGTGTGAGCCTTAATGAGAGAGCACAGGTTTTTTTTTAAAAGCACTCAGCACATATTAGTGCTCTGTGAACATTGAGAACCTTCCCTCAACGTTTTGAAAATCGTCCAGACACATTTCAGTGCCATGGTGGGACATGCACCACCAACCTCGGCTGGGTGACTAAGATGATCTCCCAGCGTTCAGATTTGCACAACCAAATTTGCTGGTGAAGCAGGAAAGGGACTTGGGTGTCCCTGGCAAAGGTGATGAACATGGATTATGAGTTCATTTTGGCAGAACCTCCCCGGTCTCCTCACTCTTCCAGGTTGAATCCTGGGCAGATATCACATGAAAGCTGTGAAGCACAGACATCAGTTTGGAAACTGTGTACTTTCCTCCTGGATCCCGAATGCACAATAACTAGACACCTTGCAATTGCATGAATCTAAAAGGACTCCTATATCATACATCTCTATCAATCAACACCGGGTCAGAATTTTGGCAGTCCATGCTCTGCCCCTCCCCTCAGTTAGAAGCATTGGTTCACATGGAAGTGGTCTGGCAACATAGGCGGACCCCACTTCCTTTTGGATGTGCTGCAGTGGGACCCTCCCTTGGGTCCTGGAGCAGTGGCTGTCCCCAAACTCCTGCCTGCGGTGAAATGAACAGAGCAATCAGTCCTCGGAGATGCCCATCAGATTCCCGACCAGTTGTGAATCAGACTGAATACTCGTTTCTGTGTTTTCAAGATTTGTAATGATTGCTCAATCTTGTGTAAAATAGGCTGGCATTTTCTCTTGTTACCAAGATGTATTTTTCTATGTTAGTTAAATGTATAATTTGTGTAATTTTGTACATTAAAATGTATCCTTTTTCACAGTTAAAGTTGTTTTTTCTTTTTTGAATGTTTAACTTATTGATGGTTCCTTACATAGTGTTGTAGACCCTAACACAATACAAAAAGGCAACGAATCCAAGACTCTTCATTTTTGGTGGGGAATAAACGATCTTCCCAGAAGTCAAATCCACTTCTCACAAGTACTCGAGTGATGTCCTGTACGATCCATTATATGCCTGCATTGGTTTACCATTTTTGCCATAACAAATTTCCATGAACCTAGGGGCTTAAAACAACACATATTTAATATCTTACAGTTATGGAGAAGAGAGGTCCGGAATGGGTCTCACTGGGCTATAAATCAAGGTATTGGCAGGGCTGTGTTCTTACTGGAGACTGTAGGGAAGAATTGGCTTCCTTGCCTTTTCCAGATTCTGTAAGCTGCCAGCATTCTTGGGCTCGGGCTCCCTTCCTCCGTCTTCAAAGCCAACAGCATGGCATCTGCAAATCTTGCTCTGGCTGTGGCACCTGCCTCTGTCGTCACATCTCCTTCTCTGACTCTGACCCTCCTGTCTCCTTCCCTCTTTCACTTATTAAGGACTCTTGTGATTACATTAGGCCAACCTGGATAAACCAGGATAATCTCCCCATCTCAAGATCCTGAACTTTATCACATCTGCAAGTTACCTTTTGCAATGTAAGGTAACATATATACAGGTTCTGGGATTAGGAGGTAAACATCTTTGTGAAAAGGGCATCATTATTCTGCCCACCACAATCCCCTATGAACTGATTTGGAGGCAGCAGAGGAAAACAAACATTTTAGAATCAAACAGGCCTGCATTTGAACTGGATCCCTGCCACTTTCTGGCCATATAACTTTAGGGAGGTTGCTTTACTTCTCTGAACCTTTTTCCTTATTTCCACAATGAGTGTGATAATCCATTACTTGCCTCACAGATTTGCTGAGTGTTATCCACCTAGCAATAAACTACAATTCCCTTTTTCTCATTTTTATAACTTATGAGGTTTTTTAAAAAAATCTTTGTCTCCCTGCAGGCTGGTGGGTGCATTTCCTAACTTATACCCTGGCTTTTTTTCCTGCCTCCCTTCTTCTGTTACACTGGGGTTACTGGTCTTGAGATGAGGAGATGTTGTAGAAAGAACTCAGACAAGCCTGAGGTGGAATCCCAGCATGGTCACTTCCTGGAGGTTAACTTGAGCAGTAGGTTTAAGCTTTGTCATCCTCAGCATTCCAGCCTAGAAACGGAGGGAACAACATCTGCCAAGGGGGCTGCTGAAAGCACGATGTAACGTGTGGAAATAAGCAGTGTGTTCATAGACCCTGACCTATTGTAGGAGCTCAATAAAAGTCAGATCCCCCTTCTTCAGTAAAGTCAGGAGGAAAATAAAGTCAGTGACACAGTGGATGCCCAAGATGTGTGTTGGATGAATGTGGAATGATTAGTTGCCCAAGGTTGCATGGAGGACAGGATTCAAACTCAAAAATCTAGTCTCTTCTAACTATGCCAGGTTCATGCCTTTGTCTCCCCTTTCCCAGTGGGAGCTCTTCAGCCAGGCTTCTTGGGGGAGGGAAAATGATACCGGTTAAGATGCAGACTCTGGGACCAGACTACTGTGTTTCAATTCAAAGTGGCATCATTTACCAGCTGTGACCCTAGACAAGTTACTTATCTCCCTGAGACTCAGTTTTCTCATTTGTAAAAGGTGGCGAAAACGGTACGTATCTCAAAGGTCGCTGTGAGCCTTAAAAGAGTAACTGTAGGGCTTCCCTGGTGGCGCAGCGGTTGGGAGTCCGCCTGCCGATGCAGGGGACACGGGTTCATGCCCCGGTCTGGGAAGATCTCACATGCTGCGGAGCGGCTAGGCCCGTGAGCCATGGCCGCTGAGCCTGCGTATCCGGAGCCTGTGCTCCGCAACAGGAGAGGCCACAGCAGTGAGAGGCCCTCGTACAGCAAAAAAAAAAAAAA